>NC_036851.1:6984586-7063063 GCF_002910315.2 Salvelinus sp. IW2-2015 | reverse complement strand
CACACACACACACACATACATACACACATGACCACAAGCTCCATTGTTCCACAATTGTTCCATCCCAAGCCCAAATCTAGAGTAGACTTCATGCGTGAATGCGTGTATTGTTGTTGCCGTGTGAGAAGATATGCCAAATTGTAATGGGAAGGTTTGATTAACCAACGTCTAGTGTTCATAGTATGTTGAGACATATGAAGGGGGGATACAGAACGTTTTATTTCAGGTTTGTTTTGATCATTTTTTTGATCATTTTAATGAAAACATATGGTTTTTGACATATTGTACTATGTTTACCTGTAAGGAACAGATGGTACAATGATTCTGGGATGCAGACTCCTAAAAACTGGTAGATATCTCGTCTCTGATTTGCATCAACAAAGACGTGGCCGTTACAAAATGTTAGAGGCACTGCATGAACTGTGAGAGAATGTCACATAACAGAAAAACAGCCATTGACGTTGACAGCAGTTGAATAGGCAGGCACAAAGGAAATGCAAATTGTTTCAAAGGGGAAAGTCCTTGGTAAATAATGAAAATCACAAGGGTGGAAGGATTTTATTTTTTTTATGACAAGAAAACAAAAATAATGACAAAGTATTTTCTTCCATCACTTCCGCTACAGAATGAGTTTTCCAATAATTCATGCAAATTCAACAAAATTTGTTTTAGCTACGTCTGGCAAGCTATTTCATAGAAACAATGCAAACTGTCTTTAAAAAACTAAAATAGTTTGGTAATTTTACAGTGACTGTGATCATAAAGTACACTATATGTACAAAAGTATGTGGACACCCCTTCAAATGAGTGGATTCGGCTATTTCAGCCACACCCGTTGCTAACAGGTGTACAAAATCGAGCACACAGCCATGTAATATCCATAAACAAACATTGGCAGTAGAATGAGCTTAGTGAATTTCAATGTGGCACCGTGATAGGATGCCACCTTTCCAACAAGTCAGTTCATAAAATGTCTGCCCCCCTAGAGCTGCACCGGTCAACTGGAAGTGCTATTATTGTGAAGTGGAAACATCTAGGAGCAACAACGGCATAGCCGTGAAGTGGTAGGCCACACAAGATCACAGAACAGGACCACCGAGTACTGTAGCACGTAAGAATCGTCTGTCCTCGGTTGGAACACTCACTACCGAGGTCCAAACTGCTTCTGGAAGCAACGTCAGCACAAGAACTGCTCGACATGAGCTTCATAAAATGGATATCAATGGCCGAGCAGCCCCACACAAGCCTAAGATCACCATGCTCAATGCCAAGCGTCAGCTCGAGTGGTGTAAAGCTTGCCGCCATTGGACTCTGGGACAGTGGAAAGCGTTTTCTGGAGTTATGAATCACACTTCACCGTCTGACAGACGAATCTGGGTTTTGGCGTATGACAGGAGAATGCTACCTGCCCGACTGCGTAGTGCCTACTGTAAAGTTTGGTGGATGAGTAATGGTCTGGGGTTGTTTTTCATGGTTCGGGCTAGGCCCCTTAGTTCCAGTGAAATCTTAACACTACAGCATACAATGACATTCTAGATGATTCTGTGCTTCCAACTTTGTGGCAACAGTTTGGGGAAGGCCCTTCCCTGTTACTTTTTTGGGGTCTTTTTTTTATTATCCCCATTAGCTGTGCGAAAGCCACAGTTACTCTTCCAGGGGTCCACACAGAACATGAAACATGATATAATATAGAACATTAATAGACAAGAACAGAACTACATACATTTAAAAACAGCACACACAGCCTACCGGGGAAGCTCTAGCAAGGAATACATTTGACAAACTGACTTGTTGGAAAGGTGGCATTCTAGTCACTGAGCTCTTCAGTAAGGCCATTCTACTGCCAATGTTTGTCTATGGAGATTGTATGGCTGTGTGCTCAATTTTATACACCTGTCAGCAACGGGAATGGCTGAAATAGCCAAATCCACTAATTTGAAGGGGTGTCCAAATACCTTTGTGTATCTATATAGTGTAGCTAATCAAATGGCTACACAGACTACCTGCATTGATTATTTTTTGCGCTGACTCTAACCACATACTTACACTGACATCCCAACACACACACAAACATTACATACGCCCACACATAAGCTAGCTTGCGCACACATGCATACTGATGCTACATACACACTCACACACATTCACACTCACATATGCTGCTGCTACTGTCTATGATCTATCCTGTTGCCTAGTCAATTAACATTTACCTATAAAGTGTGATTCAATTCTATTGTAATTTGTGTGTCAACGATCTGAGTTGAATTCTCTAATGTCAAAGTGGAACAAAAGTTCTAAAATGTGTAAAATAAAAATACATTAAAAAATCGGACATATTGATTAGATAAGTATTGAACCCCCTGAGTCAATACGTTGGAATCACTTTTGGCAGCGATTAGAGCTGTGAGTCTTTCTGGGTACGTTTCTAAGAGTTTTCCACACTTGGATTGTGCAATACTTGCACATTATTCTTTTCAAAAATCTTCAAGTTCTGAACAATTGGTTGTTGATCATTGCTAGATAATCATTTTCAAGACTTGCCATTGACTTTCAAGCCTATTGAAGCCAAAACTGTGACTGTCACTCACAAACATTCACTGTTTTCTTGGTAAGCAACTCCAGTGTAGATTTTCKTTGTATTCTTAGGTTATTGTCCTGCTGAAATGTGAATTAATCTCCCAGGTTCTGGCGAAATGCGCACTGAACCAGGTTTTCCTCTAGGATTTTGCCTGTGCTTAACTCCATTCTGTTTATTTTTTTATCCAGACAAACTCCCCTGCCCTTACCAATTGCAAGCATACCCATAACATGATGCAAGCTATGCTTGAAAATATATAGAGTGGGACTCAGTAATGTGTTGTATTGGATTGGCCCCAAACATAACGCTTTGRCACATTTTTTTTGTAGTATTACTTTAGTGCCTTGTTGCAAATAGGATGCATGTTTTGGAATATTTTTATTCTGTACAGACTTTACACTTTGTCAATTAGGTTAGTACTGTGGACTAACTACAATGTTGTTGATCCATCCTCAGTTTTCTCCTATCCAACCATTAAACTCTGTAACTGTTTTAAAGTCCCCATTGGCCTCATGGTGAAATCCCTGAGCGGGTTCTACTAAGCTAACATGGAATTGTTTTAAGATGGTCATACCATGGATCGTTTAGCAATTTGAATTTGAGGACCTCTGTAGGTATACTTTTAATTKTTTTACAAAAATTATTTGATCAAATATTTCATTTTTAATAGCCAATACAAACCCTTTGAATAACACATTCATAAATGGCAAAACCTACAGTCAAAAAATAAATCACAAGGTTTTGAAGTCTGTCCTATATCTAGGAGATCTAAGAAAGCTCAGGATATATATTTATTTTTTTACACATATTTAACCCCTTTTCTTGGCACAAAACTACCTCCATACCTCTATTTTTTTACCGATACCAGGTTACCTTCAGACGAGTCCCGTGGGGCATCTGCGGGTCGTAGGAAAACACCACCGTGTTTGTAAGAGTCATATCTTTTCATAGAGGGGTCATATTAGTTAGTAGGCCAAACCGTTTGGACATTTTCCCTATCATGCATTTATTTCATTGCTCCGTCTTACCAAAAATGTATTAACGAGTGAGAGAAAAAAACTTGCCATTTAGGGAATGTATTTAGGTGTATAGAGCTATACAGGCCTGTTTGGTCTATCACTCTGGAAGGAATGCATTGGGTAGGAGCCGTGACAGGCTGATATTGAGCAGCGCTGTTCATCTTGATTCAGCTGTCATCTCATAAATGAAGTGTTAAATCAATTCAGACATGGGTCCTCATCCCATGGTGTCACTCGCAGGTTTACAGGGGAATAGAAAGGAGCATAAACGCAAGGAGCCGGAAGGGAAGGTATGGATGCTGACATTTCCTGAGACCACTTCAGATGTCAGTGTTTCACCCTGCAGTGTGTTGATAAGGTTATAAACAGACTACTTAGAGCGGGGGGGGGGGTTCCTATCTTGGACCTGGGAACCTGTTGGAGTCAGGTACACATGTTTTATTCCAGCCCAACACTAAGAACCCTGATTCAGCTAATCAACACTGGTTTAGAGGCATATTTGATAATGAAGGTACGTATTCATGAATAACTGCATAAACTAAGCCTAAGGTGTAAGTGTTACAGAACCTTTGATTGAATTTGGTCCAAGGTCATTTCAGTTCAGAGTAAATTAAATTCGGCTTGGAATATATCAGAATCCAGTCTTACAGCTGTTTGGGCAATCAGCTACGGTGGTCATGTGATATGTGTGTGTCATATTTAATATAATGGGAGACAAGAAATATAATGGGTGACAAGGCAACAGCATGGCTCTGCTACAGCACATGAATAATGGTGCTAGCTATGACCGAGACTAAGGTGCCAAATTCAATCAAATTAAGAGAAAACACAGGTAAACAGTGGTGGGCCGTCAGGGCCAGCAAGGCCTTCTCTGCTGGCCTAAACATCATCAGAATATAATTTTTTTTTAAATATATTTTCCCACAAATATGTATTAAATTATTCCCCAGAGTAAGAGTTATACTCTTCATTTCATAGCTTTCCTCTTYGTTGCACTGCTTCCAGCCCCAGGTTGAGATTTGGAGGGCTGGTCTTTGTTAGATCTTTTATCCAATCATATTCAGCCATCATGTGTTGCCAGGGGTCTAAAATCTGCCCTCAGGCCTTCAGAATCAACAGTGCGGGCGCTTGTAGCTTAAAGTGAATGGAAATGAAAATTTAGTGTCAACCAATCAGCTTTAGAGTTGGCTATTGTACGCCTGCTGGCTGGCTCCAGTGTTACACAGGAGCCAGCTAGCAGGCGTAGTGCGTGCACGTCTTTTGATTGGATTACCAATATTGAGAGGCAGGTCCTATGGGCAGGTCTATGCAGATCTAGGAAACTGAATTTGATAAACAAATTAATTCGCATACTACTAAGCTGTTTTTTCAACCCACAATGGCGGAAGGAGGAGAAGATATCGATTTGGTCGAGGATATAATTATAACGCCATTCTCAAGACGAACTTTTCAAGAAAAGTTAGACATTGTAAGGAGAGGTCGCCCGACGCCGACGCTACAAAGCCTGTCACAGGCGGGAAAGGGGTTCGTTCGCTCGCCACTTTCAAAGTTCCAACTACGAGCGCTATCAATGGCTCACAGGCTCCGAGAAGCACTGCAAACTGTACTGCTGGGAATGCCTATTATTTGCAAGTGATCGATTTGGTGTTTGGAGCCACACTGGCTTTGCAAACTTGAGTTGTCTAACCAAGGCAGCAACGAGACACCAAAGTACGGCTGGGCACTTACAAGCAATGGTGCTTTTGAAAACTTTTGGGGACACCGGAGTGGATCTACAGCTCAACGAATAAGCGCGCAGGACAARGGAGCTGCACAATGAAAAGGTGAAGAAAAATAGGGAAATATTGAAAATGTCAATTTCAAGGTGACGCAATGCCTGGTTATACTGCGTTTCTGTCTAAATGTATAGTGTCTAGAGCAATGGCATCATAATGATGGTAATAAGAGGTGGATTAATTCGGGTGGGACTGTGTAGGACCTCACTGAAGGCCCAGGCCCCAGGCCCACGGCACGCCACTGCAGGTAAAGGATAGTGCACTAAAGAATACTCATGCTGGAGTTACCTTTTGAACTAGGTAAATTACACAAGTTTTTACAAACTTTTTATTAAGGTCTATCACTGTACTCCCTATCACCATTATTAGGGTTTGTTTTGTGAGTCTTGTTTACTCTGTCATAGAGATTCAAAAGTAAATTAACTCAACCAGCCTGCCATGCTTACACTGCGGACCTTTTTTTAAAGTAGAAGGATAACTTAGTGATTTAACAAAACTTCCCTAATGGACTTGCAGGGAGAGACCACTGCAATAACGGTTTCATTCCAGTTGAACACCGTCCCACTGGCTCAGAGCCAAGTGTGGAAAAAGAAAAGCAAACAACAAGACATAGAGCTCTGCTGTTAAAGGGGCAATCAGCAGTTGCTACATCCATTTTGGGACTTATAAATGAATATGTACCAATTGGTTCTTGAAGAATATAACTTTAATAAATGCTTCATGATCTTAGTTCAACTGTCGTACCCCATCAGAACCCAAAATATAAGCTTGTTTTACTCCGATATTTGCAAACAAAGTAAATGTAATCAAACACTGTAAGTCGCTCTGGATAAGAGCGTCTGCTAAATGACTTAAATGTAAATGTAAATGTAATCAAACACTGTATAGCCTAAAAGCATGTTCAAACTATAACTGTAATATCATATGATGGTCAGTCCTTGCATCCATAGCTCTGTCTATGAATTTGAGAGCGGTTACATTTCTCCAGCCCCATTCCTCACTTTTTATCTAAACAGTGGCAGAGAGTACGCTTTCTTATTGTTTCATCTGCGGATTGCCACTTTCACGGAAAACTCCACCCAAAAACGATATTTTGGTATTTGTTTCAATAGTCCATTCTTGACATTGTCTCAATGTTTTGCTTGTCAGCAATTAGGTTTTCGTGATGATGCAAAACACAGCATCATATTATACATCATACAGGGATGATTTATGTGTTTTGAAAGTTCCATATCTTGAAAACTTGATTGCTGACTAGCAAAACATTTTGGGATTATGTCAACAATGGACGAATGAAAGAAATACCAAAAGAGTTTTTGGGAAGTGCAAGTCCATTCAGAAATTACCTTCTGTTTAAAAAAGTTATGATAAATCTCATTGCTCCTGGTCACAAAGGAACTTTTCCATCTTGTTTTGCACAATGTTTTCTTCAATGTTTACTTACTTCCTACTTGAATTGTAATTTCACAGATAACGGTGGAAATTCATTTTTGTGGATCAAGACATGCCAGGAGGAAAGTAAATGAGTGTAGCAATATCACGTCTCTGTCGTAACAGCTAAAGATAAGGAATTGGGTGTTTGAAGTTTTGGCATTTTATTTACAAAAGAAGAAATGGAATTTAACCAGCCGATCTGTTGTCTTTCAAGTCCTGCCATCAGAGATGCTTTCCCGAGGAAATATGACATATTTTCACTGCAGCCCTCCGGACCTCGTTGAAGACTGAATGCAGTCCCCCGGGGCAAAATTAGTTTGACACCCCTGCTCTAGACCTATGGCGTATGCTAGATTAGAACAGAGGCTTGAGAGGTGAGCAGCTGAGCCGTCCCCTTTAGGGCTGTCAAACACCTATCGGACAGCATACTTGTGTCCCWGTACCCTTTTTTTCCTCCATCTCTCTATTGATTGACCTGTAAATGGGAGACAGCCACTGGCAGGGAGCAGACTGAAGCGGACCAACAAACACCTTTCCTTTAACCCCAATATATCTGTACTCATGTCACAACATGCCTCTTCAGCCAAAACACAATGGGTCAACAAATCTTGTAAAAAGGTTAAGAAGCTTAGCCGCAAATGCATTCAACGCATGCCAGTAAGTCAGCAACTCAGGCGCTTGAGTTCATTTAAATGAATCCCAAAAAATGTACATAGCAGCAGGAGTTGAACAATCCTGTAGTTTATTCCTAAATGCTAATTTTCTTTGAACTTTTTATTATCCCTAACAGTGTTGCATTATTCATACTAATGCCAGAATGTAAATAGTAGGATTTATTATGGCCTCATGCATAAAATTACTCCTGAGAGCATGCCAGAAAATATCACTTTTACTATCTGTTTGGAAAAAACTAGGAGAAAGAAGAACAAGCAATGAACACTATGCACGGTGATGGCACGCCACAGCGGGGGTATCAATATTACATAAAGAATGTTGAGAAACTTTACGGCTTGTGTATAACATCATGCCAGAGATCGTAACTTCTCACACAACCAAATGTGATGACGATTCTCTACTTAGCCTATCTAGGCTTTGTTGACCAAGGCATGTTCGGTTGGTACTATACCTAATCTCCCATGATGCCTTTGCTGCTGTGTACTCTGATAAACATGACACCGCGGCGACCGCCTGGTTGTGAAATGTGTAGGTGATGCGTGTCGCCTGGGTGAGGGCATCTGCTTTGCAAATAAATAATGAAATCACACAGCATGCCAGGTCTCTCAACATGAATTCTCCTTTGCTCAGCTGCCTGTCACAGTAGCTCCGTAGTCATGAGGAAAGAGCTACAGAGAGATGTTCTTGAGCTGCAGCTTGCCCCATGCTGCTGTTATGTGGGGCGGCAGGTAGCCTAGTGGTTAAAGTTGGCCCTCACCAGCCATCAACAGGCCTGACTGGGGCAAGAAGTACTGTATATCATCCATTTGCCTCTGGCAGACACAAACACACATAAACACCCTGTAACGAACGTCTACTTCGACCTCCTCCTCAGACGAGGAGAGGAGAGAAGGATCAGATGACCAAAATGCAGCGTTGTAATTAGACATGATATTTATTAAACAAGGACGAAAACGAACACGAAAATATACTTGAAGAATTTACAAAACAACAAACGACGTAGACTGACCTGAACATAAGAACTTACATAAAACCGAAGAACGCATGAAACAGGAACAGACTACAATAAACGAACGAAACCACGAAACAGTCCCGTGTGGTGCAAACAGACACAGACACGGAAGACAACCACCCACAACAAACAATGTGAAACCACCTACCTTAATATGGTTCTCAATCAGAGGAGATYAAAACCACCTGCCTCTAATTGAGAACCATATCAGGTCACCCATTAACCAACATAGAAACACATAACATAGAATGCCCACCCACACTCACGCCCTGACCGACTAACACATACAAAAACAACAGAAACAGGTCAGGAACSTGACACACCCATAACCCATAATGAAGATTACGGTAAGGAATTCTTTCTAAATAATATAAAAAATGATTCGTTTTTCAAATCAAATGAGCAACAAATATTTCGCTTTATCTGGGACGCAAAACCAGACAAAATAAAACGAGCGTATTTATATAATGAATATGAATTGGGTGGGTTGAGATTATTAAATATAAAAGCACTAAACCTCTCTCTAAAAGCTTCACTCATTCAAAAGTTTTATTTGAACCCTAAATGGTTCTCAAGTAGATTAATAAGAAAAGCTCATCCATTGTTTAAAAATGGCATGGAGAGACCGGGTTAGTCAATTACTAATATACTAATACTCTTAGTAAAAGTATTTATCTTCAACACGCAATCTGTAGATTCGATTAGATAGATTCGAATTGTACGTTAAACATCATAGAATAGTTGAAAGATATGTGTTGCGTAGAAACACGAAGTGGGTGGCCAGCAGAGATAGATGGGATGTGCTGAGGGAAGCTGAGGGTTGGTATGTGGAATTGGAGACAAGTAGGATGGTCAAAAGATAAAGGGAAAAAAGTCAAAATAAAACATAATAAAAGTACATTTGAATGACACTAAGTGGCAGTGTTTTTACAACTAATGCCGGTTTGCCTGAGGTTGATGCCATGCAGGTGTTTGTACACATGCATATACACACACTCTCATTCAAATAAACACATACAAGATCACACACATACATGTAATAGTGCCAGACATGCACACAAACATATACAGTTGGCATTGCTCTTATGATTTCAGTTGTCCTTGATGTCCTTTGTTTAAAATGTATTATTTTGTTTTAAATTTTATTATTATTATTATCTTTAGTTCATTCTCTTGGTTGTTGGTGCATTGGGGGGTTCTTGGTGGTGGGGAATGGAATAAATGTTTTTATTTTCCCGGGGGGGACTGTGGGAGGGGTCTCGAATGGTTGAGGGACAACTATTGGGGAACTGTGGGGGGATCTTGGGAGGGTTCGGGTTTCACAAGATTGTGATCATGAAAAAGGAAACTATGACATATATTTTATATCCCTATCATGCACACGCACCCTCACGCATAAGGATGGCTCTGTTGVAGAAAGACTGATACATGTTTGATAGTGCCTTGATGCTGTATTGTTTGTCCTTCATGTTCTAATACTTTAATGTTACCCCTTCCCTGTGTTTTTTGTAATAAATAATAAAATAAAAAAATGTAACCGTTACACTGGACCACTCTCCATCTGTTGTTTACTGTTAAACCAATATATGAGGATCACTGCTTCACAGTCATGTCAGGCCCTTAGTTTATTTTACTTCCTTGTAGGTCATCATTTAATTGAGTGAGTGATGGTGGATACAGGCTACCTGTGAATCAGTGGCGGTCGATGCCGTTTAAGATGACGGAGGACGATTTTGTTTTTCTCATGAGCATCGCCTTATTTCTATTGTAGCATATTGGATGACTGTCATTCATATTCCATTCACCCAGCTCAATGTAACATCGATAGGGTTAATCTACTACATGATACTCAAATTGTCCCTATAAACCATCATGAGGTCGCCACAACTTAGCCTATGAATGAAAGTTTACAACAAAGGTCAAGAGAGAAATTTGAGGTGACACACAGTAACACATTCAATACCGCCTTGCACACTACACTCTTGCCTGCATCTAGCTGATCTATGGTGTAATGATTAGTCCAACAGTTGCAAAAGAGAGTTTCTATTGGACAAGTTCAGGTATGTTTATCCCCGTTTCGTTCCATTTGCTTCTGTTTTTTTTTACAATAGAAATAGTGGAATGAATACACCCCTGATCACTCGTAAACGCAGTTCACTTTCATAGCAGCCATGTTGTATACCTTCTCGCATCTATTCGCTCTCGTCCCCCTCACTTTTTCCCGTCGCTTGTGGACTTCAATGAACAATACATCAGCTGTATGTGACCAGGTGAAAAAATCTCTCCAAGACAAACATATCATAACTGCTAGACACAGCCTAAATCGTTGTTACCATTAGCTAAAGTAACGTTATAGTTATTTTAGCTATGTTGACTAATGCGTTAGTAAACACGCTATAACCATGCAGTAACGTTACAGTGTACAGTCAGTAAACAGTTCAATAAGCAGTTTAGCAGTTACACCGGCGGGCCCAGGTGTACCAAAAGCTTACCTTGACTTGGAAGAGTTCCAGTGTTGTGTTGGGTAGTCATAGCCAGATAGCTGAAATAGCATCCCTCTGTTTGAGTATGCTAAACTAGCTAGCTAGCTGCATTTGCTAGGAAGTGAAAGTGAAATTACAAATTCTCTCTCTTCTCCTTCCTTTTTGATTAAATCTGTTAAAAACTGTTCAACTAATGTCTTTATCTCTCTTTGAGTCTACTCACCACATTGTATGCAGTGCTAGCTAGCTGTAGCTTATGCTTTCAGTACAAGATTCATTCTCTGATCCTTTGATTAGATGGAAAACATGTCAGTTCATGCTGCAAGAGCTCTGATAGGTTGGAGGATGTCCTCCGGAAGTTGTCGTAATTACTTTGTAAGTCTATGGAAGGGGGTGAGAACCATGAGCCTCCTAGGTTTTGTATTGAAYTCAATGTATCAAGAGGAGGACGAAAGCTAGTTGTCCTCCGGCTACACCATGGTGCTACCCTACAGAGTAGACCTTCATTGCAAAACAGTGTGTTTAATCAATGATTTGGCGACGTGAATATATTTAGTATAGTTTTATCTAAAAATGATAACTTTTTAAATGTTTTACAATTTTTATGAAGTTCACTGAGGAGGATGTTCCTCCCATTCCTCCTCTGAGGAGCCTCCACTGCTGTGAATACCTCTGATGTTCAGCAGTGAGACCTAAAGGTGTCAGCATGCTTCAGTTCAGCTGGCCCCTAGCTGAACTGAAGGAGTGTGCTTGCATTCTCCCTTAAGCCCTTCGCTTGAAAAATGTGAAAAAAAGTAGCAATAGTCCCGTTTGTCCATTTTGAGATGCCATAGCAAGTATACACTTCCTCAAAATAGCCAGGATTAATCTAATATATCTGTCATTAATTTTTGAAGTTTTTGCCGAAGAAATCTTAGTGTCGCATCTAAGTTGTTTTGTGCAGTATTTTTCTATGAAAAAATGTACATGAAAACAAGTTGTCTCTCGTTGAATGACAACAAAGACTTTATTGAAGAATCTCTACTGTTGACCAATCACCGACTAACCTCTCTGGGATATGTGGGACGCTAGCGTTCCAACTGGCCAACATCCAGTGAAAATGCAGAGCGCCAAATTCAAATAAATTACTATAAAAWTTTTACTTTGATGAAATCACACATTCAATATACCAAATTAAAGCTACACTTATTGTGAA
This sequence comes from Salvelinus sp. IW2-2015, assembly GCF_002910315.2. NCBI lineage: Eukaryota > Metazoa > Chordata > Actinopteri > Salmoniformes > Salmonidae > Salvelinus > Salvelinus sp. IW2-2015. Next base: position 7,050,892 of record NC_036851.1, on the reverse strand, counting down.
TCCAGCCAACGTGTCAGATTTCAAAAATGCTTTACGGCGAAAGCAAACGATGCTATTATCTAAGGATAGCACCCAAGCAAGCAAACAAACACAGACCATCATATTTCAACCCTCCAGGTGCGACACAAAACGCAGAAATAAAGATATAATTCATGCCTTACCTTTYACGAGCTTCTTCTGTTGGCACTCCAATATGTCCCATAAACATCACAAATGGTCCTTTTGTTCGATTAATTCCGTCGATATATATCCAAAATGTCCATTTATTTGGCGCGTTTGATCCAYAAAAACKCCGGTTCCAACTTGCACAACGTGACTACAAAATATCTCAAAAGTTACCTGTAAGCTTTGTCCAAACATTTCAAACAACTTTTGTAATACAACTTTAGGTCTTTTTTAACGTAAATAAGGAAAACAAAGTGTAGCTAGCTTTCAGGTCACGCGCCTCTAACAAAGAGTACACTTCCCTCTACCCTCATTCTGAACAGTGTTACTTCTTCATTTCTCAAAGGAAAAACCTCAACCAAGTTCTAAAGACWGTTGACATCCAGTGGAAGCGATAGGAACTGCAAGAAAGTCCCTTAGAAATCTGGATTCCCAATGAAAACACATTGACAAGAGAGTGGAGTGACCTCAACAACCAAAAAATCTGAATCGTTTGTCCTCTGGGTTTCGCCTTCCAAATGAGTTCTGTTATACTCACAGACATGATTCTTACAGTTTTAGAAACTTCAGAGTGTTTCTATCCAAATCTACTAATAATATGCATATCTTAGGTTCTGGGCCTGAGTAGCAGGCAGTTTACTTTGGACACGCTTTTCATCCGGACGTGAAAATACTGCCACCTATCCCAGAGAAGCTAAGCAACATAGACTTTGGCTCTGAACTTCGGCTTGCCTCCAGAAAAAAATGATGTGCCTGAACAGCCKAAAAAAAACTCACCGAAGTCCAACACGAACAGAAATGTCACAAAACGTCATCATAATATATGCACGAACTCTACCGAATTGTTTCAGCTGGTAAGCATGCGAACACCTTTAAGAAAGCAGGCACTGTACTGTAGTCATCCCTATGAATGAGGAGAGTGTTGACTCAACATGTGGCCAACTTCAGGTCCCTCAACACATCCGGATCGAACTGTACCTACATCACACGACGGTTTGATTATGCGGTTAGGCTGATGGGGGTCATGTAGGAGAGTAAAGGGGGTAGAGGGAGAAGAGATCAGAGTGAGACAAATTAAATATGTAGGGCTACCTCCTATGAAAGGGGGTAGGGGAGAAGAGATCAGAGTGAGACAAATTAAATATGTAGAGCTACCTCCTATATACGGTAATGAAGAGTGGAAGAGTGTTAATGATGCAGGACTTCCAAAAGGCTTCCCTGTGTGAATGGGATCAGAGACTGCTGTTGGAGATGTTCATTACTGCACATTACACGTAAGAAGTGTGTGTTTGTGTGTGTGAGCATCCCATCATGCTTGGCTCACTCAGGGCTATGCTTACAGRCAGGCTGAGGAGGATGGAGAATACATCCCTCCTGGTTGGTACTGTATAGCCCTGTGGTGGTGGAATCAGCTGGGAGCGTTCAAGGTGCCTATGGCAGCACATAAGCCCCAGGACTGTCACAGCCACGTCCCTCATGCTCCCTGCCACATCCACAGGAGCTTGCTTTGATCACAGCCCTCTGCCACTTTGCTTGTGTGAAATACCCATAACTGAGCCACCAGTCTTCATGGTGAATCATGCAACTACAGTACAGGGAGGGATCTGAGATACAGAGAAGAAATTGTTGGAAGCGGCTGTCTTATCTTATTTTTTATGAATTATTATTTGTCACATGCACCAAATACAATAGGTGTAGTAAACCTTACTAAATGTAAACCTTACTAAATAAATGTTTAACTTAGAGCCCTTACAAAATAAAAAATTTGCTAAACTAAAGGGAAAGGAAAAATAGTAACACAATAAAATAGCAATAACGAGGCTATATACAAGGGGTACCGGTACTGAGTCAATATGCAGGGGTACAGTGTAGTTGCGGTAATTGAGGTAACATGTAGGTGGGGGTAAAGTGATTAGGCATAGATAATAACAGAGTAGCAGCAACATATATGGAAGATGGAAGGGAATGTTAATGTGTGTGTGTGTGTGTGTGTGTGTGTGTGTGTGTGTGTGTGTGTGTGTGTGTGTGTGTGTGTGTGTGTGTGTGTGTGTGTGTGTGTGTGTGTGTGTGTGTGTGTGTGTGTGTGTGTGTGTGTGTGTGTGTTGTGTGTGTGTGTGTGATGTGTGTGGTGTGTGAGTGTGGCTGTGCTGTGTGATTAGAATCCAGTGAGTGTACATAGAGCCTGGGTAAGAGAGTTGGTGCAATATTTTTATATATATACAAATAAAATAAGGGGGTCAATGCAAATAGTCCAGGTAGCCATATGATCAAATGTTCAGCAGTCGTATGGCTTGAGGGTAGAAGCTGTTAAGGAGACCTTTGATCCCAGACTTGTACTGGGTCATAAGCACTACCCTCTGTAGTGCCTTGCGGTCGGATGCTGAGCAGTTGCCATAGCAAGCGGTGATGCAGCCAGTCAGGATGCTCTCAATGGTGCAGCTGTACAATGTTTTGAGGATGTGCGCTGTACAATGTTTTGAGGATGTGCGCTCTCATGCCAAATCTTTTCAGCCTCCCGAGGGGGAATAGGCATTGTTAAGACCTCCTCTTTACTGTGTTGGTGTGTTTGGACCATTAAAAGGTCCTTAGTGATGTGGACACCAAGGAACTTGAAGGTCTCGACCCGCTCCACTACAGCCCCGTCGATGTAAATGGAGGCGTGCTCTCCCCTCCTTTTCCTGTAGCCCACGGTCAGCTCCCTTGTCTTGCTCACGTTGAGGGAGAGGTCGTTGTCCTGGCACCACACCGCCAGGTCTCTGACATCCTCCCTATAGGTTGTCTCATCGTCATTGGTGATCAGCCATACCACCGTCATGTTGTCGGCAAACCTAATCATGGTGTTGGAGTCCTACGTGGCCACGCAGTCATGGGTGAACGGAGTACAGGTGGGAAAGGGAAGTGTGGAGTGCAATAGATATTGCAACATCTGTGGATCTGTTTGAGCGGTATGCGAATTAGTGTGGGTCCAGGGTTTCTGGGATGATGGTGTTGTGAGCCATGGCCGGCCATTCAAAGCATTTCATGGCTAAAGATTTGGGTGCTATGGGGCGGTAGTCATTTAGGCAGGTTACATTGGCGTTCTTGGGCACAGGGACTATGGTCGTCTTCTTGAAACATGTAGGTATAGCAGACTCGGTTAGGGAGAGGTTGAAAATCTGAAGACACTTGCCAGCTGATCAGCGCATGCTCTGAGTACACGTCCTGGTAATTCGTCTGGCCCTGCGGCCTTGTGAATGTTAATCTGTTTAAAGGTCTTACAATGGCTACGGAGAGCGTGATCACACAGTTGTCCGGAACAGCTGGTGCTCTCATGCATGTTTCAGTGTTGCTTGCCTCAAAAGTGAGAATAGAAGGCATTTAGCTCATCTGGTAAACTCACGTCACTGGGCAGCTCGCGGCTGGGTCTCCCTTTGTAATCCCTGAGCGTTTGCAAGCCCTACCACATACAACGAGTGTCAGAGCCGGTGTAGTAGGATTCGATCTTAGTCCTGTATTGACGCTTTACCTGTTTGATGGTTCTTCGGAGTYCGTAGCGGGATTTCTTTTAAGCATCCGGATTAGTGTCCCGCTACTTGAAAGTGGCAGCTCTAGCCTTTAGCTCAGTGTGGATGTTGCCTGTAATCCATGGCTTCTGGTTAAGATATGTCCGTACATCCGCTTCATCGGACCATTTCCATATTGAGCATTGGTACTTCCTGTTTGAGTTTTGCTTGCAAAGCAGGAATCAGGAGGATAGAGTTCAGAGACACAAAGCCACAAAATGGTATACACTGCATTTGAGGAACGATGGAAAAGTAATTTTGCTTTGAAAGTTGACAAACTTGTAACCTCACTTTTGAGAAAATGGCCTTTGAATGTTTTGGTACCTATTGGAGAGCTCTTCTTTGTCTYCACATATTCAGCATTGTTCACACCGTCTTAAGCTTTAGCCACACCCATCTCTTTAAGGGTTGATCCGAGCGTTCTGTCCTAACAACAGCAGTCAAGCACCCAAGCTAACTGGCTAAAGTTGGCTAGCTTGCTAGCTACTTCTAGACACAAATGAGAGAACAGCTTACTGACCATTTTACTCGCCCTAGCAGAGCTGGTTAGGCTGTTTTGATGTTATCCAGAGCGTTGGTGACTGCAACTGTGCTGCTGGCAACAATTTACGCTTTTTGCCAACGTTTACTGACACTAGCCATAGTCAACGGGTGTTGAGCGTTCGTAAATTCGTCAGTTATTCTGCGCTCTGGCACACTCATACAATGGTGCTCTGAAATCCAAGTAGATAGCTAGAGCGAATTTACCAGCTACGTCTATCAACAGTTGTCGCAGTGATATTCTATTGAAATGGTTACTTGCATATTGGAGTCTTTTGTTAAGACATGTAGCTAGCTAGCTAGGTAAACAATGAACTATAGTCTCAACTCATGACGTTACTACCTTGCATGAAACTGCAGGTAGCTAACCAACCAGGTTCAATGTTAGCAAAGCAAATGGCTCTGAGATACGAATAATAAGATCATACACATAACGTGAAAACATGAAAACAACTTTCTGTCAATTAGAAACGTGTAATATCTGAAAAGGTAACTAGCTACACTCTACAAATTAGGGGTTCAGCAAGGGTTCTTCTAAGATTGTTCCAAGAACCAACTAAGGAGGTTCCTAGAAGAACCTTCGGCTTCTTGGCACTAAAAATGGTCCCCAAAAGGTTCTTCCAAGAACCCCGTAGGAGGTGGGGTTCATCAAGGAACCTCCTTAGTTGGTGGGGGTTCTTGCAGGAACCAAGCTGCCCAACTGAAACACTTGTAAAGAACGTGAGGATCTCCTCAATTTAAGGTAAGGTTTGTCCCATGTATGATATAAATTGATATTATGCCATCTATCTTTTCATATTTGTGCAAATCTTTGTAAAACAGAAAATGGACACAATTCAACAGATATCAATCAACAAAAAGGTAAGAATATGTAGGCTATAAGAATATGTTGAAGGCTAGCTGTATTGGGTGCAGATGACTGAACTGTTCACTTTTGTGTCTGTGTCTGCAGGTATACAGACGAGGCATATCAAAAGGTATTTCAATTGGTATTGGTGGTATGTAGATCACATTTACCATCCTCCTTCCTTACATCGTCAATGAATATCCCATAGGCCTCTACATTACCTCTACAAGGTATGTGTATGAAAACCATTATCAAAACAGTTTTTTATTCACATTCACCACAAAAACCAAGGTATGAATACAGCCGTGTGCATATTTTGTTAATCATCTGTATAACTACCACATTTTTGGGATTCACAGACTTCACCATCCCTACACCTCTGATGAATATAACATGAAACCTGTCCGATCACCATGCACTGCAAAATCATTCTGGCAATGGATAAGGAGAACATCAACACAATAACATCAACAGGGCAGAGGATATACCCATTGGACTTGGGGCTCTGCTGGGAGTTTAGCTTATCTTTAGATTTTTAATTCTGCTTTGCCATTAAGATCATAATAAACACTGAGGACTAAAATATTGTGTTATTATTGTTATGCGTATTATTATTATTATTATTATTAACAATAATAGGGGAGGTGGGTTAGTTAAAAAATGTACCCCAAAAGGTTCTTCAAGGATCCATTAAAATGGGTTATTCAAAGAAATTATAAGGGTGTCCCCACAGTTTAAATTTGAAGAACCCCTAAATGATACTCCAGGAACCTTTTATTTTTAGGGTGTAGACTATCTTACCGTATACATCATGGATGGACGCTTCTCCCTGTCACGGTTGCTATGGTTGCCCTTAGTTTGAAGATGTAATCTGGAGACAGGTGTTTTCACCATCTCATTAGCTATCATACTCTAATTCCACTGATTTCAAAACTCGGTCCTCCAGAAAGTGGAGAGCAACACTTAAGCAGTTCTACTTCGCAATATAGTTCTGAAAAAGCTGCGTTAGACAGGATTACCAACACATACTAACCAGCTAAAATAGACAGAAGTGWCATATATGGCAGACCAATCCGAACTCATCTCTCGGCATGTCCAGCCCACTCATTATCTCAGCCAATCATGACTAGCGGCCTTTTTCTGTGACTAAACCAACTAGGCATGTAATTTAACAATTGTAATCGTATTTACAGATGGCATACAAGTTTGTTCTTAAGGCACATGAAAGTTCACATGTTCCAGAAGGCATTTCTTCCAAAAAACGCATTTTGATTTCATTTAAAAAGTCTGCATTCAGATGGCTCTCCTGTGAAGTAGTGACCCACAACATATGCCTAGTTCCCTGAAACGAGTCACAATTAGTGAGATGTTTAGTAATAGATATGCAAAATATCCAACTGGCCTTAAAACACAGCCTGAATGCATGACTTCCAAGAGAGTAAAGGCAACACATGTCTTATCAAAAGGAAGAAATGACTCAATGAGCCAACATCACCTATCAAACCTGAGCAACAGAAGACGCAGCATAAACAGATCAGAGAAAGCAATTACGAAGTTATTTCTAGGGCTGGGTGGACTGTGCTTATAAATCAGTGAAACCGTGAGATTGGTATGTGCTATGAACAAGGACCGCATGTYGATGAAAATGACTTTTCCTATCACGGGGTCAATCTAAGTAATGAATCCAAGTCGAAAGAGAAACTGTTATTGTTCTATGAGCAAACAATGAAATCAACTAATGATGCATCCTATTATTTAGTATGTTGACAGCATAGAGATGTACTAGAGTGCATCGCCTATCTTTGCATGTGTGCCATCTATCCAACTCTTTGGGTTAGAGGCAATAATTGTGACAATTTAGCAGTCCTCAGATTGAGATGGCCAATGGCATTACTTTAGGATTATGGGAACTATGGTGTGGAAGAAGATTTTTTTTCTCAAGATTTACATTATTTGTTTTTTAGTCATTTAGCAGAAACTCTTATCCACTGTCACTTACAGTAGAGTGCATATATTTTCATACTTTCTTTCATACTGGTTCCCTGTGGGAATCGAACGCACAACCCTGGCGTTACAAGCACCATAATCTGCAAACTGAGCCACATGTCTCTGTCATTATTTACTCATGCTCTTCTTTCCAAATATCAGGGTACCAAATTGTGTTTGAACAGAGAATAGAATGTTTTCCCAGGAATGAGGATAACATTCCCAACTAGAGCTAACATGGAACAAACACCACAGTGTACATACATCAGATACTCACTCTAACACTGCAAACAAACCACAACCACACACACACACACACACACACACACACAAGTAGTAAATCACCACCAAGGTGTGGTCCTTACCTTGAAGAGCCGCAGTATGTTGGCCACCATGATAGACACAGAGCTGGACGAGGCTCCGATGACTCCCACCACCCTCTCAGGCTTGGTGATGATGGGTGCCCCCCCGCCGAGACACTTGACGTCCGTCCCATCCTTCTCGATGAGAGCCTGGACGAAGGTGAGTGACTGCTCCAGGGCGTGGGTATCCCGGGAACACGTGTCTAGGATGCGCGCCCCCAGCGTGATATTGGGAAGCAGGGAATGGTCGTTGTTGATACGGTCCAGGGCGAACAGCATGGCCTCCAGACGATGGATCCCCTTCTCCTTCTTCAGCTCCCCGCAGGCCTTGCCTTCGTTGCCCCTGGAGTGCACGGGGAACAGGCCTCCCAGGGAGATATCCCCGTCGATGCGGATGGAGTTGAGGTGTGTGCCGCTCGGGACTTTGGGTTTAGCGGCTTGGGCGGCCGTGAGAGAGCAGTAAAGAAGGAGTAAGAGCCTGATCAGGCTGCCTCTGTGACAGATCCTGCCAGTCCGATGCAGAGCACACCCCTGGGGCTGAGACCCCATGACCACAGCCCAGACACAAATCCAGACACACTCTAGAACCCAGCGGATTCAGGAACACAAAGAACACTAGTCTACTCTATATCCAGAGGGTTAATCTTAATAATAACTCTTGAAGCAGTGGGCACAGAACAGGCGTCCTCTCATGTTGCTTTGCTCTTAGAAGCACTCAATTATAATAGGAGCATGAATTTAGACGGTTCTTCAAAGGATATCTCCTCTTCCTTTCTTACATATGCATCTCCTTCTTTCCTCCTCACTCCATGGTCTGACCAACGTGGTGGGCACTCCTCTGCCCACTGTAACTCACCACCCTGCCTATGGAGATCCCTCACAGGGGGGGGGGGGGTTCAAGCCGCTCAGGTCTCCGGGCTGCTGAGTGAATTTCTGCAAGATAAAGCAAAGTAGAAGCGATGAGACACACCACACAGTGACAGAGGGGCTAGATATGAGAGAAGGGATTCATGTTGGTTTGAGCTTTTCACTGCTTTCTTTTTCTATCTCAACTCCTTTTTCTGCAATCATGTGTGGAATGATGAGACGATTTTTTTTTCTTCTCAATCTCACACGCTCTCTCTCTCCCTCCTCCCTCTTCTCCCTCCCTACTCACCTCTCCATATTGAATTTAAAAGGGTTGCCATGGACTCCCAAGGTCGAAAGGCATGAAAGTCAGCTCCCAAACTCCTCTTTTCAACATACTCGGTAAGAAACGCTGCCTACTGTACTAGTGTGCCTACCATTGTTAGGTTGCTACACATCATACACAAAATGTTATCTCATGTCTTGATTACATGTCCTAGATCTCTTTAGGAACTTACAGTAGAGCCCTAAAGTGGCACTCCAGTCTCCTTTCACCTCAATGATTAGCTCTTTTTACTATTTTGCTCAATATGTTTTTGGTTTTTTTTACCCTTAAGTGTACATTCATGTATTTACACTTGGGATATTGTTTTTCAACAGGAAATGCTCAAAAATAGCTGGAGGGCTTCTTTGAATCAGATATTTTTGTTGGTGACTCTCTCATCCATACAATTCTGTTGATTATAACATTTCCCTGTATTCAAAGATGACACTAAAAGGCAAAAACAGACCAACATGTTAAGAGTGTCTTTTATACAAATTCACCATGCTATTGACACAATATCCCTTCTGTTGGATGACATATCAGAGAGGAGGCAGATATTGGATGAATCATCACACATTCTCCTCCTTTTCTATTCTTCCATCAGCCCATTTCCCACTCCTTTCTTCCCTACACCCACAACGCTGGCATATCTGAGACTGCGCCTTGGACGGCATAAAACCGTAGGGATGGTTCCTCTGAGGAGACTGTGAAATTGTAATGATGACATTACTACAGAAGGAACGCTGCTTTGATACAGGAGTAGGTAAGAGGGGAAATGTCCTCAGGAGAACTAGCGTTTCATAGTTAAACCCATAGTGTGACATGGTTTTTTAACTCTACACGCCCACAGTCACTTGTGTGAATAAAGAGTCCCAAGCTAGCCCAGATGGGATTCAATTCCACAAATCCTACTGAAGGACAGTGTAGAATAAGAGTGTCATTGGACAAGCAGAATAAAATCTATTCATTGATCTGGAGCAGTGTTTCCCAAACTCTGTTCTGGGGGCCCCAAGGGGCGCACATTTAGTTTTTTGACATAGTCCTACACAGCTGATTAAAATSATCAAAGCTTGATGATGAGTTCATTATTATGTTCTGGAGAACTGCTTGTGAAACAACTTGTGATGGGAAAAAAAGGCTTTTCTGAAGAATTTGGGTCTTTCACCAAATTGTGCCGAAAAACGGTTCATTACTCTGAGAGCTTTAAGCACAATGCATATTAAGGGCATCTGCTGGGCAGTAATAAATAGCAGCTTCTGGTGTTCATATAGCACAGGGATGTAGGCTCGTGGATCAATTTCCCAATATTGAACTTGTTACGCCCCTGAAAAAGGGGAGAAAAGATCACGAGAGTGATACTGTATTGTTTACTCATTGAAACTTTTAGTGCAATGAGAAAAGACCGCGATTTCTCCGGGAACTTGAGTGGAGACCAGAGCAATCGATCTCAGGCTCATAGATTAAGAGCATTTAGTASATCACAGATTAACACTTTRACRCACGACAAAATAAAGTAATCAACATAACGTTTACACATTCCTCTCACAATTCGTACCCTTTGTACGCTTGACGGATTTTAACACAATTATATGAATGTTATCAATCTCTATCAACTAATACTGAATGCATGATCTTCTTAACCTTAGATGTTTTAAGATCCTCACATACTATGAACTTACTAATACTTTTTAATGTGTAACAGGCTATGAYTATTTCCTTTAACCTGTCACAAACTCAGTCGGGTCTCAATTTACAGGGTCTCAACTTACTCTTYGGAGTTAAAATAGAGAATACACAYGGTACAATTAAAACATTTCACTTAGGGCCCCCAAAAGGCTAGGGCTGGCTCTGACCGGATTTGTGGGTATGGATGGGGGTACGCTGACCCGAGTGCCACTGCGGCCCGTCGTGATGAGTTCAGATTTTTTTGTGACCCTAATCCCCATCAATGTTGCCCATCACTGATATAGAAGTTTCTCCCACATTGTTAATCAAAACTCCATGGCCTAGCGTTAGTCAAAGGTTTTGAAATCTAATACTCATTTAAAATATGAGGTTTGCATCTTACATTATGCATCCCTTTTTTGCCTCCGAGATCACTATTTTGGGCCCCAAAAAAACGATGAATCCATGGCATTACTTAGGATATGTAGAAGAAAAGCTTTAATATCATAGACGATATTGCGATATGCCTGGTTGGGCCTCTCTACATTTCACTGACATTCACAACTCAACAATCATCTACACTGAACAAAAATATAAATGCAACATGTAAAGTGTTTCATGAGCTGAAATAAAAGATTTTCCATACGCACAAATAGCTTATTTCTCTCAAATTGTGAGCACACATTTGTTTACATCCCTGTTAGTGAGCATTTCTCCTTTGCCAAGATAACCCATCCACCTGACAAGAAGCTAATTAAACAGCATGATCATTACACAGGTGCACCTTGTGCTGGGCACAATAAAAGGCCACTAAAATGCGCAGTTTTGTAACACAGCGCCACAGATGTCTGAAGTTTTGAGGGAGCTTGCAATTGGCATGCTGACTGCAGGAATGTCCTCCAGAGCTGTTGCCAGAAAATGTAACGTTAATTTCTCTACCATAAACCGCCTCCAACGTAATTTTAGAGAATTTGGCAGTACGTCCAACCGGCATCACAAGCGCAGACCACATGTATGGCTGATGTCAACGTTGTGAYCAGAGTGCCCCATGGTGGCGGTGGAGTTATGGTATGGACAAGCATAAGCTACAGACAATGAACCCAATTTGCATTTTATAGAGATACTGTGACAAGACCCTGAGGCCAATTGTTGAGCCATTCATCTGCCTTCATCAGCTTATGTTTCAGCATGATAATGCACGGCACAAGGATCTGTACATTCCACAGGCCACAATCAACAGCCTGATCATCTCTATTCGAAGATGTGTCGCACTGCATGAGGTAACAGGTGGTCAAAACAGATACTGACTGGTTTTCTGATCCACGCCTCTACCCTTTTTAAAGGTATCTGTTACCAACAGATGCATACAGTGCATTCGGAAAGTATTCAGAACCGGTTCCTTTTTCCACATTTCATTACATCACACCGTTATTCTAAAATATCTTAAATTGCTTTATTTCCTCATCAATCAACACAAAATATCCCATAATGACAAAGCAAAAACTGGTTTGTAGAATTTTTGCACATTTATTCAAAACAAACAACTGAAATATCACATTTACATAAGTATTCAGACCCTTCACTCGGTACTTTGTTGAAGCACTTTTGGCAGCGATTACAGCATCGAGTCTTCTTGGGTATGACGCTACAAGCTTGGCACACCTGTATTTGTGGAGTTTTTCCCATTCTTCTCTGCAGATCCTCTCAAGCTCTGTTAGGTTGGATGGGGAGCATTGCTGCTATTTTCAGGTCTCTCCAGAGAGTTTCGATTGGGTTCAAGTCCGGGCTCTGGCTGGGCCACTCAAGGACATTCAGAGACTTGTCCCGGAGCCASTCCTGCGTTGTCTTGGCTGCATGCTTAGGGTTGTTGTTCTGTTGGAAGGTGAACCTTCACCCCAGTCTGAGGTCCTGAGCACTCTGGAGTATGTTTTCATCAAGGAGCTCTCTGTACTTTGCATCCGTTCATCTTTGCCTCGATCCTGACTAGTCTCCCAGTCCCTGCCGCTGAAAAACATCCCCACATTATGATGCTGCCACCACCTTGCTTCAACGTAGGCAGTGGTGTAACGTAAAAATATTACTACTTAAGTAATTTTTTGGGGTGTCTGTACTTTACTATTTATATTTTTGACTACTTTTACTTTTACTTCACTACATTCCTAAAGAAAATAATGTACTTTTTACTCCATACATTTTCCCTGACACCCTAAAGTACTTGTTGCATGATGAATGCTTAGCAGGACAGGAAAATGGTCCAATTCACGCACTTATCAAGAGAACACGTGGTCATCCCTACCGCCTCTGATCTGGCAGACTCACTAAATATAAATGCATCATTTGTAAATTGTGTCTGAGTGTTGGATTGTACCCCTGACTATCTGTCAATTAAAATAAAATAAAAATAGGAAAATGGTGCCTTCTGCTTTGCTTAATAAATTATATATACTTTCACTTTTGATACTTAAAAATATATAATTTAYCAATTACATTTACTTTTGATACTTAGAAACAAATCATTTTAGACTTTTACTCAAGTAGTATTTTACTGGGTGACTTTCACTTTTTCTTGAGTAACTTTCTATTAAGGTATCTATACTTTTACTCAAGTATTGGGTACTTTTTCCACCACTGACCATAGGGATGGTGCCAGGTTTCCTCCAGACGTCACGTCTGGCATTCAGGCCAAAGAGTTCAATCTTGGTTTCATCAGATCAGAGAATCTTGTTTCTCATGGTCTGAGAGTCTTTAGGTGCCTTTTGGTAATCTCCAAGTGTGCTGTCATGTGCCTTTTACTGAAGAGTGACTTCTGCCTGGCCACTACCATAAAGGCCTGATTGGTGGAGTGCTGCAGAGATGGTTGTACTTCTGGTAGGTTCTCCCATTTCCACAGAGGAACTCTGGAGCTCTGTCAGAGTGACCATCGCGTTCTTGGTCACCTCCCTGACTAAGGCCCTTCTCCCCCGATTGCTCAGTTTGGCTGGACGACCAGCTCTAGGAAGAGTCTTGGTGGTTCCAAACTTCTTCCATTTAAGAATGCTGGAGGCCTCCGTGTTCTTGGGGACCTTGGATGCTGCAAAACAATGTTGGTACCCTTCACCAGATCTGTGCCTCGACACAATCCTGTCTCGGAGCTCTACAGACAATTCCTTATACCTCATGTCTTGGTTTTTGCTCTGACATGCACTGTCAACTGTGGGACCATATATAGACAGGTGTGTGCCTTTCCAAATCATGTCCAATCAATTGAATTTACCACTGGTGGACTACAATCAAGTTGTAGACACATCTCAAGGACGATCAAAGGAAACAGTATGCACCTGAGCTCAATTTCAAGTCTCACAGCAAAAGGTCTGAATAGTTACGMAAATAGGGTATTTTATTTTTATTTACAAATAATTTTTTCGCTTCGTCATTYCGGGATATTGTGTGTAAATTGATGAGGAATTTGTTTTATTTAATCCATTTTAGAATAAGGCTGTAACGTAACAAAATCTGGAAAAAGTCAAGGGGTCTGAATACTTTCCGAAGGCACTGTAGATAATTACCACAACTGTACGCACTGCTGAACAATGCAACACTGTGCTGTTTCAGATGGATAGTTCCTGTATCGAGAGAGACAAACTAAACTATGAAACGCATCTGCAAATTGACATCAGGTTTGATAGGATTAGCCATTTTTAATTTCACCCGCTTTTAGCCTATGCTTTCTCTACCAACTAACCTTGTGGTTAGAGTGTCTGCCTTGAGTTTGGAGGGTTGGGAGTTTGATCCCTGGCTGAGTCATACCAAAGACTATAAAACTGTGCCGCAATGCATCTCTGCTTGGCACTTAGCATTAAGGAGATAGATTGGGGGCAAGGCTCTGCGACAGACTTGTGTCCTGTCCAGGGGGTATACTTGAAGCCTTGTTCAAGGCTACTTACCTACTCGCAAATGGTTTCTGCCCTGTATGTTCCTGACACTGTTCAGTCTTGGAAGCAGGAGCAGTAATGGGATCTGAAGGAACAATCTCCCAGCATACAATAGAGGTGAATGTGCTGGTTTTGCCAAAGGAGTGGGTTAGTCAGACGATGGACTGCTGCACCAAGGGCCAAGGTTCATTGTGAGCATATTGGAAGTGGAAAGGTCCTTTGAATACACTGAACTATCTGCTACTGAGTGAAGTAATTTCGCAGAGTTCATTCACTGCAGATTCCCTTTAAATGCAGCAGAAAGAGAAGGGAGGGAGAGCCCAGGAAGCCCTACCCCCAACTGACTGTCACCCCCCCCCCCCCTGCAAAGGCCAACCACACATCCACAGCACAGGACACCTAACTAAAACTAAATAAAGATAATAACGGAATAGAATTCTATAAATTCAAACAGCTTTTACCGATACTATAGATATATGATATAGTATTTGGAGAGCAATAAGAGAAGGTCCTGAGGAAGATTCATGTTATTGTGGTAAGCAATGCTTCTGGTATCAAACTATTGTTTTAAAGGGCAGGTCTCTAAAGGGGTACAAATATAACAGATATTCTCCATTTATAATTTGCTAAATCAGGGATTGGGATAATCACAGGCCAGTGGGATTATGGAACGAAAKATTTMAATCAAACCGTATAAACAATGGTAAACTGGAATGAGAATATTAGAAATTGGCATATTTAATACGATTACCATATTGTTAATGGTATGAGCTGTGTACAATAGCTGTTATTCTGATATTCTGATATTAACATTAAGATAAGATGCTTTGAATGTTATTACCATGTGTTTACAGTACATCTCGTGTATGGTTTTGGCTTACTAATGAGGTGGTATTATGCTCAGACGAATCAGTCTACCACACTGAGAAGGCAGAGACGAAGACTGTGTTTGAGGTGAACAAATGTGTCAATATTTGCAGACAGTCTCGAAGTTAGAGCAGTAAATATGCTCTCCTAAATAGTATATTGAGTAAAACAACAGATGTATCATACCCACAAAATGTCACAGACCGCTGTGGGAATTATGTGGGATTCATAGCAAAATAATAACCTTTACTCAAGTTTAGAGGCAATGTTTGTAATATAGACTGGATTCATTTGAAAAGGGCACAAAATAACCTTTAGGCAAGAGTAGCACGTGTGCTATTGCATACGGCCACATAACTAATAACGGTGATTGAGCATTCAACACCCCATGCCTGGCTGAGCTGACAACAATGGCCTGTTGGATAGTGTTTACTTGTTTATTTCGATTCCCATTAGCTGCTCTTCCTATGACGCTGATCACCATTATCTAGGCATAATGGTGTGTTTTTGAATTCCATATTTGATATTTGCACTTTAGATATTGACATGCAATGCCYCAGCMGTATTATGGGGGGGGGGGGMGGGTTGCTCTTTGGGAGGACCTTTACCCCTTGACTAAATTTTTCAGTAGGCAATATCCAATCCACAAAACCTTTCCCTCTCATAGAATTGGTTAGAGACGTATAGACCATGGAATGGAAAAAAACGACGTTCCCCCTCAACACTTTTCTCAATCTGTCTGCTTTAGAAAATACACTAAACTTCAAAGTGCCTGCATGTGTTTTCTTTGAAGTAGCTGTATTTCTCACAAACAGAACGTGTACTTCAGACCGTCCCCTCAAAAAAACAAGAAGAAGAAAAACATTCATACCAACTTACACTTCAAAAGGAAGATGTTTCAGCAGGCCAGTCCAAACGGTTTGGCATGCGGTATAGAAAATCCATAAAAAGGCGACAGGGAGCCACTTGTAGAAAATCTCTATTTTTGTTGTATTATTTCCCTCTCCCTTCTCTAAAAGCGACACAGCTTTTAGAGAAGGGAAATGAGGAAATGGGTGTATGAGGAAAGCAAGCAGCCAGTGAGAGGCTCTTTAGGATGTGCTGTAGTTCCTCTGGACACAGAGAGACAGACGGCAGGAGGAGCTGTCTAATTGACACACACCACAGAATTGGGCAAATTGGGCATCAGCTTTCGTAAGAGGGCCAATAGATATGTTGGCATGTTGGTGATCCAAAACAGAGTATAAATAAAGGTTTTCAGAGACACTGATCCAAGATCAGTTTCTGCATTTTCCCTCTAATGGTAAAGGTCATGATTTGGTGATGGTAAGCTGATCCTAGATATGTGCCCGAGGGCAACGTCTACCTGGAGACGAGCATCAAACAGCGAGTGGACGACAGACTTTTCAGTAGAGCTTCTTCTGTCCATTCCCAGAAAATCCCTGTGCTTAGTTGCGCACAGATACACAGCAGGCGGAGGCAGTAGATCCAGTCACAGTTATGATTTATTTAGAGCCTGGAAAATGTGTTAAACGTCAGGAAGGTATGATATTATGCATCAGCTGACTCTCGTGGTCGTTTGATTTCCCCAGGAAACACTGGCACGATTTGTCTCAGAAAAGAACAACTTTATGACAGCCACACCAGAGAGGAGTTCCAGTTATGTGCTGRATATGGAGGATGTTTTTTCTCTCCAAATGCATGAAAAAGGAAAGCCTATTAAAAACGACTGAATTTGAAACAAGTATTTATGGCGCACAATGTAATGGGGTTGTTTGTAGGATAAGTCTGCGCTTAAAAGAGGACATTGAGGATGGGAAAAGGAAATGACTGACTGAAAGAGAGCCCTTTCTAAATGTTCTGTTTACTCTCAAAGAATGCTTTCCCCTGTAATGGAGGATTAGATTCATTTAACTGRGTCTGGTGGAAGATAAAATGGTCTGAAATGTGAGAACTAACCCAGACTTCACTCACCCTTAAGAGTGCTGTAGAATGGATGCATCACACTGCATTAAGAGAGGGATGGAATAAAAGCATGGAGAGAGGGATGGAGAAAGGAATCATAGGAGGATAGATAGCCCGAAAGAGTGGTAATGTGGAAGCTTGCTAAGTGTACCCATTTCTGACTCCATCTGTCATGACTATCCCACTTCAAACCCCCTTTATATRCTTTTTTTTCCCAGTTCATTTTTTCTTATGCAGTCTTTCCTTTTAGAAATAAGAAACATTTTCTCCATTCTAAGCCTACATCAGGACCGGCGTTATGGGCTGCCCTGTTCCTCCTTGCCCGTCCAAATAAAATATTGAAATATTGAACCTTTATTTAACCGAGACGCTCGCCGACAGAAAGACTCATCTGAGATTGATAAAGCATCCGAGCGAGCGAAACAGTGCCCCTCCGTTAGTGTAGACCATATATCGGATGCTGTCTGGACCAAAGGAGWATGGCATGTCATACTTTTTTCTGGCCAGACAGCATCAGATACATGGCCTACATATAGTAAGACAGAGGGMCACTGTTTCACTRGCTAGTGTAAGCAGAAGGGAAGAGACAAAAKGAGAGGGCTCACTCTCACCAAAATCTGTTCTAAATAAGCCCAATGCGTTTCTATGGGCGTAATATGCAGATCTAAGTTTGTCGTTTGCAATCCCGCTTTTGGGACAAAGACTCGGAGACATGAGCATCTTGTCTATGCACCCGCAAACTTTCCTTGCGAATTGGAAAGGAAAGTTGGCGGGTGKATAGTGCACTGTTCGGATGCTGGATTCCCCGAAAGTAATTTGCACAAATTATATAAATTACACCTGTCTAAATAAGATCATTCAAAATACTTCACCAAATAGCATGATTTAGCCACTGAGGATCATAAGCTTCTTAAAAAAAACAGCTGTGGATTGTTTCAAATCACAAGTGCATAGGCTTATGCTGATTTGGGAAGCCACGATTTGGGCAGACTAACATACTGATTAGACCTGGCGCGCACGCATGTTGATTTTGTCCATCCACATCGGACGCGATCAGGACACGCAGGTTGAAATATCAAAACGAACTCTGAACCAACTATATTAATTTGGGGACAGGTCGAAAATAGTTCAACATTTATGACAATTTAACTAGCTAGCTTGCTGTTGCTAGCTAATTTGTCCTGGGATATAAACATTGGGTTGTTATTTTACCTGAAATGCACAAMGTCCTCTACTCTAACAATTAATCRACAGATGAAAAAGTCAACCAAGTTAGTTTCTAGTAATCTCTCCTCCTTCAATTTTCTTCTTCTTCTTCTTTGGACTTTATATGGCAGTTGGCAAACAACTTTAAGGTGCATTACCACTACCAACTGGACTGAAGTGTGGACCTCAGTTCACCTTTCAATCACCCATGTGGGTATATGCTCCTAAAAACCAATGAGGAGATGGGACTTGCAGAGTGTCATGCGTCAAAAATAGACCCAAGTTCTATTTTAGCGCCTGGCTGTGCAGATGCTTGCGAGCAGTTTGGATGAAAGTATTGAATAACATGTACAGTACCAGTCAAAAGTTTGGAAACACCTACTCATTCAAGGGTTTTTCTTTAATTTTACTATTTTCTACATTGTAGAATAATATTGAAGACATCAAAACTATTAAATAACACATACGGAATCATGTAGTAACCAAAAAAGTGTTAAATGAATGCTTTGAGAGGCTAGTTAAGGATCATATCCCCTCTACCTGACACCCTAGACCRACTTCAATTTGCTTACCACCTGAACAGATCCACAGACGATGCAATCACCATTGCACTGCACCGTGCCCTATCCCATCTGGACAAGAGGAATACTTATGTAAGAATGCTGTTCATTGACTATAGGTCAGCATTCAACACCATAGTACCCTCAAAGCTCATCATTAAGCTCGGGGCCTTGGGTCTGAACCCCGCCCTGTGCAACTGGGWCATGGACTTCATYATGGGCCARCCCTGTTMGTMAAGATAGGAAACAACAACACCACTTRGCTGATCCTCAACACAGGGYCCCCACAAGGGTGRGTGCTCAYCCCTCTCCTGTACTCCCTGTTCACCCATGACTGTGTGGCCACGSATGCCTCCAACTCAATCATCAAGTTTGTAGGCCTGARTACCAACAATGACGAGACAGCCTACAGGGAGGAGGTGAGGGCCCTAGGAGAGTGGTGCAGGGAAAATAACCTCTCACTCAACGTCAACAAAACAAAGGAGCTGATCGTGGATGTCAGGAAACAGCAGAGGGAGCATGCCCCTATCCACATCGAAAGGACCGCAGTGGAGAAGGTGGAAAGCTTCAAGTTCCTCGGCGTACACATCACCAACAATCTGAAATTGTRCACCCACACAAACAGTGTGGTGAAGAAGGTGCAATAGCAGATAGAACTGGACTCTGAAAAATCAATATGCCATATCCATTTACAAAATGTCCGGATCCCTGCGAGTCATGGGCAGTTAAGGCTGCTCTCCCAGCAGGTTTGGGTAATGGTCCAGAGAGAGGATGGCATGGGGTGAGGTATCTCTTCTCACCTGTTGACCCTGAGTTGTGGTAGGTGCTAATGACCCCTTGCATACTCAACATAGTGGGTCAGAAGGAGCTTTTTCACACTTCTTCATCATGCAAACCACAAGTGCCTTTAGTAGGCCTGCAGTCTACTGCCTATGGCCATATTGGAGCTAGTATAATGAATACAAGATCGACCACAGGAGCCTTCACTCTGTGGTATTTGACGGAAGGAGGTAGCTACATAGTCAATACTGAGGACTGCTACCTGTCAGGCGGTATTGATTTATCCGCAGACTAAARCCGACTTCCAATCATAGCCCTTCTTTACTTGTATCATTGCACATACTGCAAAACAACAGCAGAGGGCAACCATTTTGACTCACTCTGATAGTAATGCTTAAAAATTGGATCCTAATCTTTAAAAGTAGCAGATATCCCACTCTGGAACTTTGAAATYCTRGTAGAGTATATTATGTTCAAAAATATAKTGAAATATTAGKCAAATCAAAAATACTTTCAATATMCATGTTTGTATTYTTCAATATTCATAAATGTATGTAAGYAATGTTTTATTGAAATACAKATACTACTCATATTACAGAGCAAGTGGTAAAGCTTCATATGACTTTTGCTTTGTAGCACCTAGAGATTATGGAGTCTTAAAGGAGGCCCGGGTAATATTCAATTGATTATTTCTCAATTATGTTTTACAATACAAATGTCAAATGTATGTCAACAATCCTTCCTCCAAAGGACCCTTTTACGGATTACATTTTGTGAAAATCGAAAAAAGTCACGGTKATTTTTGCTTCTAGTTTCGTGAGGAATCACTCAAACATTGAGATTTGATTTGATGCGTGCTGTGAGCTGCTCACACTTTAACAAGCCTTCGGAGGCCAGAAAGAAGTACTGCGTTGACAATTTCACACAGAGAACCAAGCTTGACTCCTAATGAGGACCTCCAATCATCTCCTCAAAGAAATGGCATGACAAAGCACCTCATTAAGACCTACTTACTCTTCTTACTGCGTACAAATCAACCCAATAACGCTGATTATTTCACACCGTCATGATGAATTTCTCACAGCTAAGAGGAAAGTCCAGACAATATGAATGGGTCAAAGAGGTACAATAGGGGGATTTAATCTTATCTCACTACCACCAAACAGATTTAAGATTTGTAAACACGCTTTGACTAAACCCATCCCATTAGTCAAGAGGAGGGCCTTGTCCAGAAACAATTCCTAGCCCCCTAGCCCCTAGCTGAACTAACTCCTAGCTACTAGTCCATTTCTCCTAGCTACTAGCCCCTAGCCTAGCTGAATTAACCTATAGACCACTAGTCACTTTATGAAGATCTCAGTTAGGTTCACACAATTTGGTAGTAGCCCTACTGTAGCTACACCTTGCCCTTATAAACTAGGTGAAGAATTTCTATATTCCTCATACCTGCCCAATTGTTTTCAGATCTACATGATAGGTCTAGGCAGAGTGGGCTAGGAGTAGAGAAGCAGGTACAGAGAGTGAACATTTAATATCGCACAGACATGGAACAGGACAGGAACAGCGTCAGAACCGGGTAACATAACGACAAACAACAATTAATGCTGAAGCGGAGAARAGAGCTGGGGAACAGACAGATATAGGGGAGGAAATAACACAGGTGATTGAGTCCAGGTGAGTGCAATMAATCGCTGATGCGCGTGACGAGGGGAGCAGGTGTGCGTAATYATTGTGGCAGGAGTGCGTAGTTCTGYGCAGCCTGGCGCCCTCGAGTACCAGTGAGGGAGAGCGGGAGCAGGCGTGACAGGGCCAGTGTATGGGGTGGGACTAGGGGTTATTGGGGCTAGGGGTTTGTTCATGGACAGAGAGCCTCCTCACTTCACTTCATCTGACTTAGAGTGTTGACATCCTCATTAACCTCCACCTTCATCCWTGTCTTCTTGTTACCAACGTCACTGTCTCCCACTTAATCAGTGTCTTATTAAAARATCACGGACCACGGATCCCATTTAAGGCCTGCTTTCCTTCCCCGTATTCAGGGGAATCTGTGTATTATTACGAATGAATCACGCCCAATCAGGAAACCTAATTGCAAGATAAAACCAATTTGGTCCAAATTTGGCTTGTTYCTAGTCATGTGCAGTGGGAAGGATGGGAAAGGGTTGCTGCTGAAGATGAATATATTGTTCCTGCACCACCAGTTGTACGTGGACACAAATGGAAAAAGCTTCACCATGCCATCTCACCTCAAGGTTATGCGTTTCAAGGAATGGAAGAAGGGAAGAACAGCTGAACAYATAGAAGAACATGAACAGTGAGCCGCTCATGACGAATGTATAACATACTATCATATTGCTGGGCTGAATATGTTTCTTCAAGTCAGCTCTCTGTAAATATTCATGAATTCGTGGCAACACCTCAAATTGTATTCAAATGCTAATTCCAATAAAACGGGTGGTTCTGCCAATCAATTGTTTCATTGCTTCAATTATTTGTTAATTTCTCMCTTCCTTTCGATGGTCAGTGGAAGGAGGTGGGATGTACCTCTCGGTTACCTGAGAACCTAGTGTAGCCAAGCTAGATCCATGCAGGTGAAGCCTACATACACCATAAAGTGTACTACTGTATAATAATTTAATGTAAACCTGCCCCCACTCCGAATCTTATCAGACAAGCAATGTATAAAAATRCAATCCAATGTCTTCAACTTAAGAACAGTCTTACACAAAATGGCTGGAGAATTGCGTGTATGGCTATAGGGGATAGGGGACTGCTGAAGATTTAAATCTACCATGGCATACAATATTTCAACTTCTGAAGTGTTCTKTGTGTATCGACCAAAAAGGAGAGCATAGATTGCAGCTGTCATGGGGATACTAGAATGTGGTTGACATGTCAGATGGTGGCCATCTGCCCAGTGACCTATGATGATTGGTGCATGGATGGATGTGTGTATGAGAGCTGTGTCTCAATCCAAGCCATGCTCTGTGAACAATGCCATGTAAATTAATCTGGGTTGTTCCGCTACATGTGTCTCTTTTGGGTAGTGTAACTCTCTGTCGTGATGAGCACATTCCCATCTCAAGAGGTTAACTTTAAAAAATGAATAGTAAGTGGCTATTAAATGCAAAATGAAGTAACAGTGTTGACCATAACAGGGTTGACGATTTCATCTTAAATCAGCTATAATTCACCTCGTGGCAGGGTGAATGGAAGCTTGTTGTGTAKAACATGGAGGGGCAATTGATAAAAATGCAAGTAAATAAATAAATTGTTAAAACATTTTTAGAGTGTCTATCTATGGATAACAGGGGGGACTTGTTATGTCTAACTTTTTTTTTGCTTTAGGGAGGGTTTTGTGTTTTTTTTATTGGGCACAGGGGAGGGTAGTGAGTTTTTTTCCCTGGATTACATTCCCTCTTTTGCAGGTTTTACTATATAATTTCTTCCATCCTAGCCAAATTTCCTCATCTGCTTTCATGCGTCTTCCTTATATCAAAAGTGTTTTGGTACATCCCTTACTCACTCCACTTTTCCATGCACTAACTTTTACTATACAAAACATTAAGACCACCTGCTTTTTCCATGACATAYACWGACCAGGTGAATCCAGYTGAAAGCTTTGATCCCTTATTGATGTCACCTGTTGAATCCACTTCGATGTAGATGAAGGAGAGGAGAAAGCTTAAAGAAGGAGTTTTAAGCCTTGAGACGATTGAGACATGGATTGTGTACTGTATGTGAACCATTCAGAGGGTGGATAGGCAAGAGAAAACATTTAAGTGCTGTTGAACAGGGTATGGTAGTAGGTGCCAGGTGCACAGGTTTGTGTCAAGAACTCTAAAGCAAATTGTTTTTTCAAGCGCAACAGGTTGGTCCACCACCAAAAGGTAATCCAGACAATTTGACACAACTTTGAGAAGCATTGGAGTAAACATGGGCCAGCATCCCTGTGGAACGCTGTCGACACATTATCAATATTAGGAAAGTGTTCCTAATGTTTGGTATACTCAGTGTAGTCTACCAGTCTGTCTATCCTGCCCTCTATCCACCATTCATAATGACAATAGTGGTAGGTGGATCGTTTGTCCAGATCTGCATTAGGCTAACTACAACTGAACAAAAATATAAATGCAACATACAGGAACTTCAAAGATTTTATGGAGTTACAGTTCATATAAGGAAATTKATTAGGCCCTAATCTATGGATTTCACATGACTGGGAATATAGATATGAAAAGCACACTTCTCCAGTGTGCCAGTGGCCATCGAAGGTGAGCAGTTGCCAACTGAAGTCAGTTATGATGCCAAACTGCAGTAAGGTCAAACCCTAGTGAGGATGACAAGCATGCAGATGAGCTTCCCTGAGACGGTTTCTGACAGTTTGTACAGAAATTCTTCGGTTGTGCAAATCCATAGTTTCATCAGCTGTCCGGGTGTCCGGTCTCWGATGATCCCGCAGGTGAAGAAGCCGGATGTAGAGGTCCTGGTCTGGCCTGGTTACACGTGGTCTGTGGTTGTAAGGCCGGTTGAACGTACTGCCAAATTTTCTAAAACGATGTGAGAGGCGGCTTATGGTAGATAAATTAACATTCAATTCTCTGGCAACAGCTCTGGTGGACATTCCTGCTGTCAGCATGCCAGGTGCACGCTCCCTCAAAACTTGAGACATCTGTGACATTGTGTTGTGTGACAAAACTGCACATTTTAGAGGGGACTTTTATTGTGTAATGATGATGCTGTTTAAACAGCTTCTTGATATGCCACACCTATCAGGTGGATAGATTGTCTTGGCAAAGGAGAAATGCTCACTAACAGGGATGTGAACACATTTGTGAACAACATTTTATAGAAATAAGCTTTTGGTGCATTTGGAAAATGTATGGGATCATTTATTTCAGCTCATGACACATGGGACCAACACTTTACATGTTGTGTTTATATTTTTGTTTAGTGTAGAAATCATGCCACAAGTAAAAGCATTCAAAGCTGCATACATTTTTAATATGAAGAAATAAGAATTGCTGATAGGCAGCAGAGAGGCCAGGTGCATCATTGCACATGAAAGAACAATGAAGACATGAGACAGATGCAGCTCAAAAAGCTCCCCTATTGATCTTGGTTGGGGACAGTACAATTATCCTAACTAGACTAGCCTACAACACAACAATGCCATGAAGAATAGCATTATTGTTTTCAAGTGAGTACAAAATTCTACTCTCGCCTGCAGTGAAAATGTCATTTGAATAACAATGCGAAAGCCCTGTGATTTMAATGTTTCATTACATTTGGATCAGCTGTGGGTCTACTCTCAACAGTTTTAAGGTCTAAAAAGTTACAYCAGCAGGCCAGTCTGGCTGTATTTTTACTTTCGATACTGAGATGCACTGTCTGTTGTGGCTCATCATTCTCCCACGTCATCCTACTGTATACTAACGTGGCCATATACAGTGCATTCGGAAAGTATTCAGAGCCATTGACTTTTTCCACATTTTGTTACGTTATTATTCCAACGAATGCCCCTCATCAATCAAATCAAATCTAATTGTATTCGTCACATACACATGGTTAGCAGATGTTAATGCGAGTGTAGCGGAAATGCTTGTGCTTCTAGTTCTGACGATGCAGTAATAACCAACGAGTAATCTAACCTAACAATTTCACAACAACTACCTTATACACACAAGTGTAAAGGAATGAAGAATATGTACATAAAAATATATGAATGAGTGATGGTACAGAACGGCATAGGCAAGATGCAGTAGATGGTATCGAGTACAGTATATACATATGAGATGAGTAATGTAGGGTATGCAAACATTATATAAAGTGGCACTGTTTAAAGTGGCTAGTGATACACCTTTTCCATCAATTTTTACAGTATTAAAGTGGCCGGAGTTGAGTCAGTATGTTGGCAGCAGCCACTCAATGCCAGTGGTGGCTGTTCAACAGTCTACACACAATAGCCCATAATGACGAAGCAAAAAACTTTTTAAGAAACGTTAACACATAAAAATGGAAATATCACATTTACATAAGTATTCAGACCCTTTACTCAGCACTTTGTTGACGCAAATTTGGCAGCAATTACAGCCTCAAGTCTTCATGGGTATGAAGCTACAAGCTTGGCACACCTGTATTTGGGGAGTTTCTCCCATTCTTCTCTGCAGATCCTCTCAAGAACTATCAGGTTGGACAGGGAGCGCCGCTGCACAGCTATTTTCAGGTCCCTCCAGAGATGTTTGATCGGATTCAAGTCCGAGCTCTGGCTGGGCCACTCAAAGACATTCAGAGACACTCCGGCGTTGTCTTGGCTGTGTGCCCCAGTCTGAGGTCCTGAGCGCTCTGGAGCAGGTTCACATCAAGGATCTCTATGTACTTTGCTCCATTAATCTTTCCATCAATTCTGACTAGTCTCCTAGTCCCTGCCACTGAAAAACATTCCCACAGCATGATGCTGCCACCACCATGCTTCACCGTAGGGATGGTGCCAGGTTTGCTCCAGACGTGACGCTTGGCATTCAGGCCAAAGAGTTCAATCTTGGTTTCATCAGATCAGAGATTCTTGTTTCTCTTGGTCTGAGAGTCCTTTAGGTGCTTTTTGGCAAACTCCATGCGGGCTGTCATGTGCCTTTTACTTAGGAGTGACTACCATCTGGCCACTCTACCATAAAAGCCTGATTGGTGGAGTGCTGCAGAGATGGTTGTCCTTTTGGAAGGTTTTCCCATCTCCACAGAGGAACTCTGGAGCTCTGTCAGAGTGCCATCGGGTTCTTGGTCACCAAGACCCTTCTCCTCTCATTGCTCAGTTTGGCCAAGCTAGGGCTCTAGAAAGAGTCTTGGAAGATCCAAACGTCTTCCATTTAAGAACGATGGAGGCCACTGTGTTCTTGGAAACCTTCAATGCTGCAGAAATGTTTTTGTACCCTTCCCCAGATCTGTGCCTTGATACAATCATGTATCGGACTTCTACGGACTCTACAGACAAATCATGTCCAATCAATTTAATTTACCAAAGGTGGATAGAAACATCTCAAGGATGATCAATGGAAACAGGATGCACCTGAGCTCAATTTCGAGTCTCATAGCAAAGGTTCTGAATACTTATGTATATAAGGTATTTCTGTTTTTTATTTTTAATACATTTGCAAAAATTCCTAAAAAACTTTTCGCTTTGACATTATGGGGTATTGTGTGCTGATTGATGTGGGATTTTTTTGTTGTTGTCCATTTTATAATAAGGCTGTAACGTAATAAAATGTGGAAAAAGGAAAGGGGTCTGAATACTTTCTGAATGCAATATACAGTTGAAGTCAGAAGTTTACATACACTTAGGTTGGAGTCATTTTAACTCGTTTTTCAACCACTCCAAAAATGTCTTGTTAACAAACTATAGTTTTGGCAAGTTGGTTAGGACATTAACTTCGTGCATGACACAAGTCATTTTTCCAAAAATTGTTTACAGACAGATTATTTCACTTATAATTCACTGTACCACAATTCCAGTGGGTCAGAAGTTTACATAAACTAAGTTGACTGTGCCTTTAAACAGCTTGGAAAATTCCAGAAAATTATGTCATGGCTTTAGAAGCTTCTGATAATTGACATCATTTGAGTCAATTGGAGGTGTACCTGTGGATGTATTTCAAGGCCTACCTTCAAACTCAGTGCCTCTTTGCTTGACATCATGGGAAAATCAAAAGAAATCAGCCAATACCTCAGAAAAAAATGTGTAGACCTCCACAAGTTTGGTTGATCCTTGGGAGCAATTTCCAAATGCCTGAAGGTACCACGTTCATCTGTACAAACAATAGTACGCAAGTATATACACCATGGAACCACACAGCCGTCATACCGCTCAGGAAGAAGATGCGTTCTGTCTCCTAGAGATGAACGCACTTTGGTGCAAAAAGTGCAAATCAAACCCACAACAACAGCAAAGGACCTTGTGAAGATGTGGGAGGAAACAGGTACAAAACTATCTATATCCACAGTAAAACAAGTCCTATATCAAAATAACCTGAAAGGCCGCTCAGCAAGTAAGAAGCCACTGCTCCAAAACCGCCATAAAAAAGCCAGACTACGGTTTGCAACTGCACATGGGGACAAAGATCGACTTTTTGTAGAAATGTCCTCTGGTCTGATGAAACAAAAACAGAACTGTTTGGCCGTAATGACCATCGTTATGTTTGGAAGAAAAAGGGGGAGGCTTGCAAGCCGAAGAACACCATCCCAACCGTGAAGTACGGGGTTGGCAAGCATCATGTTGTGGGGGTGCTTTGCTGCAGCAGGGACTGGTGCACTTCACAAACTAGATGATATCATGAGAATTGAAAATGATGTGGATATATTGAAGCAACATCTCAAGACATCAGTCACGAAGTTAAAGCTTGGTCACAAATGGGTCTTCCAAATGGACAATGACTCCAAGCATACTTCAAAGTTGTGGCAAAATGGCTTAATTAAGGACAACAAAGTCAAGGAATTGGAGTGGCCATCACAAATCCCTGACTTCAATCCCATAGCAATTTGTGGGCAGAACTGAAAAAGCATGTGCGAGCAAGGAGGCCTACAAACCTGACTCAGTTACACCAGCTCTGTCAGGAGGAATGGGCCAAAATTCACCCAACTTATTGTGGGTGTCACGCCCTGACCTTAGAGATCCTTTTTATGTCCCTATTTTGGTTTGGTCAGGGCGTGAGTTGGGGTGGGCATTCTATGTTTTGTGTTTCTATGATTTTCTATTTCTATGTTTTGGCCGGGTATGGTTCTCAATCAGGGACAGCTGTCTATCGTTGTCTCTGATTGAGAACCATACTTAGGTAGCCCTTTTTTCCACCTGTGTTTGTGGGAAGTTGACTTTGTTTAGGGCACAGCCTTTGAGCTTCACGGTTTGTTTTTGTAGTGTTTATTGTTTTTGTTCGGCGTCTTGTTTAATAAAGGAACATGTACGCTCACCACGCAGCACCTTGGTCATCTTTCAACGGCCGTGACAGTGGGAAGCTTTTGGAAGCCTACCCGAAATGTTTGACCCAAGTTAAACAATTTAAAGGCAATGCTACCAAATACTAATTGATTGTATGTCAAACTTCTGACCCACTGGGAGTGTGAAGGAAATAAAAGCTGAAATAAATAATTCTCTCTACTATTATTCTGACATTTCACATTCTTAAAATAAAGTGGTGATCCTAACTGACCTAAGACAGGGAATTTTTATTAGGATWAAATGTCAGGAATTGTGAAAATCTGAGTTTAAATGTACAGTATTTGGCTGAGGTTTATGTAAACTTCCGACTTCAACTGTACGTGCCTCCTCTCCATTATCCACAAAAGGTATTTTGCCTCTTGCCAAGCCCTAAGTGACCGCTTATGTCACTTTTGCCTGGAGAATGTCCCTTCTCGACCCARTCAGTTTCCACACAACACCAGAAAATGGCCAAAAAGAGTCAAATGAGCTCACCTGCATATACTATGATTTGACCTTTAGATGTTCAATGTCTCTTTTGAAAAAATGATAGAAAAAAAATTCATTTCACCATATTAAAATGAGAGCTCAGTACTCGTAACAGGGTTGACCTTAAAATGCCAGGGACATGTTGTTTTTTTACCTTAAAATGATTCAAAATAACTGGGGATTTACAATTTACAATGATAATGAAAACTGAGCGTTGATCAAAGCTCAGAGCGCTTATATTCTTGATCTGACTGAGTTTTAATCAAGCCTGCCTCTTTGCGAATGAGTGGAATCATGAACAGTGGTTTATTCGGTATGTTCGTTGCATCCCCCGGATTTGACTCCTAGATTTGCCTTTTTAGCAGCTTACAAGAAATCCTGCTATGCCCTGCGACGAACCATCAAACAGGCGAAGCGTCAATACAGGGCTAAGATTGAATCATACTACACTGGCTCCGACACTCATCTTATGTGGCAGGGCTTGCAAACTATTACAGACTACAAAAGGGAAGCACAGCCGCGAGCTGCCCAGTGACATCAGACGAGCTAAATCACTTCTATGCTGGCTTCGAGGCAAGCAACACTGAGGCATGCATGAGAGCATCAGCTGTTCCAGACGACTGTGTGACCACGCTCGGCGTAGCCGATTCGAGTAAGACCTTTAAACAGGTCAACATACACAAGGCCGCTGGGCCAGATGGATTACCAGGACGTGTGCTCCGGGCATGTGCTGACCAACTGGCAGGTGTCTTCACTGACATTTTCAACATGCCCCTGATTGAGTCTGTAATACCAACATGTTTCAAGCAGACCACCATAGTCRCTGTGCRCAAGAACARSAAGGCAACCTGCCTAAATGACTACAGACCCGTAGCACTCACGCCTGTAGCCATGAAGTGCTTTGAAAGGTTGGTAATGGCTCACATCAACACCATTATCCCAGAAACCCTAGACCCACTCCAATTTGCATACCGCCCAAACAGATCCACAGATGATGCAATCTCTATTGCACTCCACACTGCCCTTTCCCACCTGGACAAAAGGAACACTTACGTGAGAATGCTACTCATTGACTACAGCTCAGCGTTCAACACCATAGTGTATATATACCTATATATATATATATATATACTATACATACCTCAAAGCTCATCACTAAGCTAAAGATCCTGCGACTAAACACCCTCCTCTGCAACTGGATCCTGGACTTCCAGGGGGGGGGGGGGGGGGGGGGGGGGGTGACGGGCCGCCCCAGGTGGTGAGGGTAGGTAGCAACACATTGACCCGCTGATCCTCAACACTGGAGCTCCACAGGGGTGCTGCTCAGTCCCTCCTGTACTCCTGTTCACCCACGACTGCATTGCCAGGCACGACTTCAACACCATCATTAAGTTTGCAGACGACACAACAGTGGTAGGCCTGATCACCGACACGACGAGACAGCCTATAGGGAGGAGGTCAGAGACCTGTCCGGGTGGTGCCAGAATAACAACCTATTCCTTTATCGTAACCAAGTCTGAGGAGATGATTGTGGACTACAGGAAAGGAGGATCGAGCACGCCCCATTCTCATCGACAGGCTGTAGTGAGCAGGTTGAGAGCTTCAAGTTCCTTGGTGTCCACATCAACAACAAACTAGAATGGTCCAACACACCAAGACAGTCGTGAAGAGGGTACGAACAAGCCTATTCCCCCTCAGGAAACGAAAAAGATTTGGCATGGGTCTGAGATCCTCAAAAGGTTCTACAGCTGCAACATCAAGAGCATCCTGACTGGTTTCATCACTGCCTGGTACGGCAATTACTCGCTCTGCCCGCAAGGCACTACAGAGGGTAGTGCGTACTGCCAGTACATGACTGGGCTAAGCTGTATGCCATCGAGACCTCTACACCAGGCGGTGTCAGAGGAAGGCCCTAAACATTGTCAAAGACCCCAGCCTCCCAAGTCATAGACTGTTCTCTCTACTACCGCATGGCAAGCGGTACGGAGTGCCAAGTCTAGGACAAAAAGGCATCTCTACAGTTTTTACCCCAAGCCATAAGACTCCTGAACAGGTAATCAAATGGCTACCCGGACTATTTGCATTGTGTGCCCCCCAACCCCTCTTTTTACGCTGTTGCTACTCTCTGTTTATCATATATGCATAGTCACTTTAGTTATACATTCATGTACATACTACCTCAATTGGGCCGACCAACCAGTGCTCCGCACATTGGCTAACCGGGCTATCTGCATTGTGTCCGCGCACCCGCTGCACCCACCACCCGCCAACCCCTCTTTTACGCTACTGCTACTCTCTGTTCATCATATATGCATAGTCACTTTAACCATATCTACATGTACATGCTACCTCAATCAGCCTGATTAACCGGTGTCTGTATGTAGCCTCGCTACTTTTATAGCCTCACTACTGTATATAGCCTGTCTTTTTACTGTTGTTTTATTTCTTTACTTAACTATTGTTCACCTAACACATTTTTTGCACTTGGTTAGAGCCTGTAAGTAAGCATTTCACCTGTTCTATTCGGTGCACGTGACAAATAAACTTTGATTTGATTTGACATTCACCACTCTCTCAAATGGCTAACTCCACCCTCTCGCGGGGCGGTTGAGGGCCTGAGCCGTGAAAAAAACGACCCCAGCTTGGAGTAGGCTCAAGTGGGCAACTAGAGACGATGCTGACAGTGTGTTTGCGAGATGCAAGACAAAAGGCAATTTTAAAACCCGCCTGCGACTCCTGGTGTGTCTACAGGCATCCGCAGAACAAACAAAAACCGACTCTCTGAGAATGGTATATAGTAGCTTATAGATATGCTATGTCAGTCAGTCAGGTGGCTAGCTGCTGGCAGATACGTTAGCCAGCTAGAAGGATGAAGTAATAAGCTAACGTTAAAATAAAAAGCTTCCGTTAAATGGTGCCTACCTCAGCAGGAAAATAAATTGGCTTCTAAGTTCTCATAATAACTTTGCTTTACAGAGAGTAGGCTACTGAGACAGACAGTGATGTGGCGCTCAGTGGTGGGGCTGACGCAGGCTGCAATACATGCAGGAGGGAGCAGAGGAGACAGAGAGAGAGGAAGCAAGCAGGGAGAAAGGTTAGAACAGTGGTTTTCAAACTTGGGGTCGGGGCTCCATGTGGGGTTCCCTGAGAAAATCTGCACTAATCTTATCAAACAAGTTAGGAACACCATTTTTTTTTCTCAATATGAACATATCCACCTGGCCTATCTTCCTTATAGGCCTACAGTCGTGGCCAAAAGTTTTGAGAATGACACAAATATACATTTTCACAGAGTCTGTGGCCTCAGTTTGTATGATGGCAATTTGCATATACTCCAGAATG
This sequence comes from Salvelinus sp. IW2-2015, assembly GCF_002910315.2. Taxonomy (NCBI): domain Eukaryota; kingdom Metazoa; phylum Chordata; class Actinopteri; order Salmoniformes; family Salmonidae; genus Salvelinus; species Salvelinus sp. IW2-2015. The sequence continues at coordinate 7,018,529 of NC_036851.1, read as the reverse complement.
TTATGAAGAGTGATCAGATGAATTGCAATTAATTGCAAAGTCCCTCTTTGCCATGCAAATGAACTGAATATCAAAAAAAACATTTCCACTGCATTTCAGCCCTGCCACGAAAGGACCAGCTGACATCATGTCAGTGATTCTCTCGTTAACACAGGTGTGAGTGTTGACGAGGACAAGGCTGGAGATCACTCTGTCATGCTGATTGAGTTCGAATAACAGACTGGAAGCTTCAAAAGGAGGGTGGTGCTTGGAATCATTGTTCTTCCTCTGTCAACCATGGTTACCTGCAAGGAAACACGTGCCGTCATCATTGCTTTGCACAAAAAGGGCTTCACHGGCAAGGATATTGCTGCCAGTAAGATTGCACCTAAATCAACCACTTATCGGATCATCAAGAACTTCAAGGAGAGTGGTTCAATTGTTGTGAAGAAGGCTTCAGGGTGCCCAAAAAAGTCCAGCAAGCGCCAGGACCGTCTCCTAAAGTTGATTCAGCTGTGGGATCGGGGCACCACCAGTACAAAGCTTGCTCAGGAATGGCAGCAGGCAGGTGTGAGTGCATCTGCACGCACAGTGAGGCGAAGACTTTTGGAGGATGGCCTGGTGTCAAGAAGGGCAGCAAAGAAGCCACGTCTCTCCAGGAAAAACATCAGTGACAGACTGATATTCTGCAAAAAGTACAGGGATTGGACTGCTGAGGACTGGGTCTTCAGTCATTTTCTCTGATGAATCCCCTTTCCGATTGTTTGGGGCATCCGGAAAAAAAGCTTGTCCAGAGAAAACAAGGTGAGCGCTACCATCAGTCCTGTGTCGTACCATRAGTCCTGTGTCGTGCCAACAGTAAAGCATCCTGAGACCATTKATGTGTGGGGTTGCTTCTCAGCCAAGGGAGTGGGCTCACTCACAATTTTGCCTAAGAACACAGCCATGAATAAAGAATGGTACCAACACATCCTCCGAGAGCAACTTCTCCCAACCACCCAGGAACAGTTTGGTGATGAACAATGCCTTTTCCAGCATAATGGAGCACCTTGCCATAAGGCAAAAGTGATAACTAAGTGGCTCGGGGAACAAAACATCGATATTTGGGGTCCATGGCCAGGAAACTCCCTGGGCCTCCCATTGAGAACTTGTGGTCAATCCTCAAGAGGTGGGTGGACAAACAAAACCCCACAAATTCTGACAAACTCCAAGCATTGATTATGCAAGAATGGGCTGCCATCAGTCAGGATGTGGCCCAGAAGTTAATTGACAGCATGCCAGGGTGGATTGCAGAGGTCTTGAAAAAGAAGGGTCAACACTGCAAATATTGACTCTTTGCATCAACTTCATTTAATTGTCAATAAAAGCCTTTGACACTTATGAAATGCTTGTAATTATACTTCAGTATTCCATAGTAACATCTGACAAAAATATTTAAAGACACTGAAGCAGCAAACTTTGTGGAAATTAATATTTGTTTCATTCTCAAAACTTTTGGCCATGACTGTACATTAAAATGCAATTAAAATGCACAAAATACTGTTTGTCTTATCGCAATCGCCCACTGGAGTTTATAGTTTACCCATTATCCACCTTTTTCTTACCACTACATTATTTATATTATTAGAAAATCCTAAGTGATATTCTAATAATTCACGTGAATGTGATAATACGATCACCAGTGTGCTCCCATGATATCTGTTTGTGATGCCTTGGAATACAAATGTGAACGCTATGTAATTTGAGAAAAGATGTAAAGAGTTGAGGATTTGATGCAATTCATCATTAAAACTGACATGTCCGTGTGAATAATTTATCATATTTACCCTCTTTCAGGTGTATAACGGTATGATTGTATGGCTAATAGGCTATGTGTTTGTAGATGGACTGAGGTGAATGAACCTACAGCAGCCAAGGTGTTAATGGCTGGGGTAATTTTTGATTGTTTTTGCTGTTCTCCAAATTGCATTTTAAAGTTTATTTTTTATTATTTAACAGGTTACAGCCTTGAAATGGACATGTCAAAATGCTTAATTCTGGCACTTTAGCAAGTATTTTTTCATATACATTTTTATTCAATGTGGTTTATATTAAAGTGCACTTCATTTAATATAACAGGTTTTTAAAATCCAATGTTGGTGCACAAAAGGAACTAATTTAGTGAAACGACCCATCTACGTTCGAGATACTAACGAGATGTCCATCCAACCTTTTTATGCAAGTAAAGTACATGTTGGATAAAACATGTCATGGCAGCCCTGATGGAAACAGAACATTTTTCAGGTGAAGTTTCCAAATGTAGACAAAACAAAATGCGTTAGACAAGATGGGATCTTTCTGTGTCGGTAAAATGAATTATGCAAGAAATGTCTGTGGAAATGCGTGTATGTGCAAATATTGATATAATATCCATCATATCGAAGTAAACTTGAAGTCAAGAAATGACATGTTGTTTGGTCCTCCCACTACGACTCGTCTGGAAAACATGCAGTTTAGGCATATCAGGCAAAAAATTCAAAATAAATGATGATGAATTTCACAGGGTGTAACGCTCGTCTTCCTCCTCGTCTGAAGAGGAGCAAGGATCGGACCAAAACGCAGCGTGGGTTGAATACATAATAATTTTAATAATAATAACGAAGACGAAAAAACACTTGAACAAACTACCAAAATAATAAACGACGTTAACAGACCTGAACTTGAGAACACATAAAACATGAACGCACGAAGAGGAACGAAACGAAACAGTACCGTGTGGCGAACAAACACAGACACAGCAACAATCACCCACAAACAAACAGTGAGAACAGCCTACCTTAATATGGCTCTCAATCAGAGGAAACGTAAAACACCTGCCCCTGATTGAGAACCATATCAGGCTAATGCAATGAACCCAACATAGAAACACATAACATAGAATGCCCACCCAGCTCACGTCCTGACCAACTAAACAATACAGAACAAAGGAAATAAGGTCAGGAACGTGACACAGGGTGGTGAAAGTGCAAGGTGATGAGGATAAGGCTTTCCAATAAATATCGCTGGTCTTATTCCGGTGATATGATGATCAATGCTTTGCTAAAAATGATCTCCCTTCTTTGTCCATAATAATAATCTTATCATGCAAGGCAGGGTTCTCCAACTGGCAGCCCACAGATGGTTTTATTTGGCCCCCCCATGTTTTCTGGACATAAAAGACTGTAAAAACACCAGGAAATCATCTCCAAGGGATCTTTATTTTGGACAATTCCAAGTATTCACATGCATAATAAAGAGACATGCGATCGTATACAAATGGAAGCGAGGTTTGAAATTATTATGTTTTAGTCAAATATTATATCTGTTTGGGTTTCTTGCGGTCTACAAATTATTATGTTCCGGCCCCTGACCATCCACTCAAAGAAATTGTCCCACAGCTGAATCTAGTTCATGATCCCTGATATATACGTGCCCACAGCCTTTAGTCTGCAACAAATCAATCTCTGGTGGGAAAATGCAAACATTGGTTTTATGTGGATTTTTGAATATTCGCATGACATTCCCTCACCAATTGGATGGAAACCTAGCTAGTGAGGTGTTCAGTGTCCCATTGGTCTGTCACATCCTCCTGTGGGAGACGAATGATGTCTGTGTCATCGTGATTAAGACTAGCCCAATTATTATGAGCAGGTGTTGACGGTGGAGGTATGGTTAACACTGCCCGGTTATCACTGAGAAAGGCGATTTGATTCATCACATTGATTTCAAGACTCAAAGCACTACAGCCACCTCTCTTGTTGTGCTCTGTGCGTCATTAGGTTGGCAGAAATATACGCAAATCAGCTTTTTCCAGCAAACTGAGTCCATCCTGTGACATTTGATTACAATAGATACAAATGACTATGGAGCGCGACTGTCTTTTTTACCAAAATATGAGTGATGTGACATCCCCAATGAATATTGAAATCCTGTCATGTGTACTGAGTAACTGCCACAACATTGAATATTTCATCAGAGGTTGAGAGTGTGTTATACTTACATTAATATGAAACGTGGCCTCTGCCACAGTTGTACTGAAAGACTTAGAAATTCAGGACATGATGATTGTCTCATTACACACACCATCTGGTGAAGGCTGTTAATGAAAGGTGTACATCATCACCCGGTCAGCAACAGTGAGAGTGTGACAGGTCGAGGCCCTTAGTTCGCCTTAGGGGACCAGCTGCCACCTGGAATTTGCAGCTCTGCCCTTTAAAAAAAGAAAGTTGTTCCAGACCTTGAAAAAGAACAGGAAAAGGATGGACAAGCGCACAGACATGAAAGCCACAGACAGTAGCACCAATGGGTGTTCCAGTCATTCTTCCTTTAAAWTTTTTTTGAGTGACATTTGTGTCTGGATCCTGAATAACGTTCTGTTCCGCGGTRGCAAGTCCTCATGCTATGTTTCCTGCCCAGACATGAATCAGGGCATTACTTTCACCAGTGGTGACCCGTCATTCAGGGCAGATAAGGCAGAGCCCGACACTTTTAGCTAAAAACAATCATTAAAAATATATAATATTTTTTTTGGGGGGGGGGGGCTTGCCTGTTTTGCATGTTATTTTGGCATTAATACGTGTCACATATCAGTTTGCAAACAATGTAAAAAAGATATATATAATTGAGTTAATAAAGCTACGTACAAACATGGTCTCATTTTCATTTTCTTGAGTAAAGGAGCTCCAAAATGTAGGTGTTTCAGCCTAGCTTAGTGCTTTCTGTGGTGGTGGGGCAAGCCAGCTGAAAATACGGAGCGTTTCGCCGTGATTGGCTCAGTGTTCTGTCACTCATGGGGACACTACGTCACCGCCAAGTCTAKGGGTAGAGCTAGAAATGTCAAGCTCCTTGGATGCTGCCATAGAGTTACATTAGGAGTGCCCATCCAAGAAGGCTCAAGGTCATTAGCCACAGATAAAATGATGTCAAATCACGTTATATCTACAGTAGCTTTGATTGGACTGATCATGTCAACATCATACTTTCAAAATCTTAGCTAGCAGTCATCATCATGAATCAAGTCGACAATCTACTGGCAAATCCTTTTTAATCCTTGTCATATGAAGAGAAATAATGAAGAGAAATTATAGATTAAATGTATCAGTGCTCATCGGCCATTGGTCATAAATATTACACAAGTTGGAAATCGCAAATTCAATAATGAGTAGTTTGGAAGGAATCAGTGGCTAACTGTGAGTTCAAGACAACTGGGAACTCGGGAAAAATTAGCTAACGAAACTGGGAAAATATGTTTTAAACTTTCATCCAACTCGGAATTGTAAATCGGGAACTCGAGCCTCTTTCCAGAGCTACGAACTATGAAGATCACTGACGTCCTCATGATTCYACCTWTTTTTTCTTCTCTCGAGTTCCCAGTTGTCTTGAAAGCACCAGAAAATGGCAGACTTTGATGACAAAGTTTGATGACAAAATTTGCCCATGAAGGACCGCCGCACCACCTTCCTGTTCAAGTGAGCATAGCACAACAAGGTGAGTCCAAAAATGTCTTGTATGCTGCTGCATGAATGATGTAATATGCCAGGGAGATATGTATACTGTAGCTAAGAAAGTAATACTAAGTGTATGTTGTATAGTAAGCTGTTAGTAGCCCATGTGCCTCACCCTAATAATTTGGTATATTTTCACCTCTTAATTTCGCCTAGTTTTCTGACTTGATGGTGCACATGTAGCCTATAACCTTTTTTTGATAAATGTAATCATTGAATATTGTAAGAGCTTTCATTGTTTGCTTACGCACCCTTTATTTATCCTACGGTTCTGACCTGGTGTACAGGGAGAACACTGTAAGAACGGCCCATGTTCTGAATTCTGTCGCTGTACATTTCAAAAGTGATTAACAAATAGTTATACTGACTACGTCCGTCCTAGCTCGCTCATTAATGTCTTAATCTAAATGACGTATTGCCTCTAATCTGTTAGTCGTCCCCTCATGCCATAGTTTGTACATCTCAATTGTCAGTAGAAACCACATTTGTTTAAGCAAGTCAGCCATATCAGCTATGTTTTTTTTTAAAGGCAGTAAATGAGGCTGAATGAACTGTTTCGCTGCCAGACAAGGCTCCGCTGATAGCCAGGTGTAGCAGTGGTAAGGTGTTGGGACAGTTTTATGTAGGCCCTAACAGTTTGTAGGCATCGTTTGTCACTGTTATAGTGCAATTCATGTATTGCTTATGTTCTGTTGTGTAGTGACTTTGCTGGCATGCATCCCACATATAATTTATTTTGCCGCACCAAAATTGACATGCTAAAATCGCCACTGACTTTTACAGTCACTCAGCATATTTGCCCATCCATTGCCTGCTCAGTTCTGTTCCTCCAGTCCTCAAAAGGCCCTCAAAGGTCAACGTGGCAAAGATGACTGCCCTTCCTCTCCTCTCCCATCTCTATGCACCGCTGTGAATGAGTGTCTCCACTCTGGACCCATTTGCCTGCCAGCATGGCTGGGCCCTGATCGCAAGCGTAAGGGGGTTACGGTAATGCTAGCTGACACCCTGAGAAGCCATAGATTTATTCAAGGGCTTTGTGGGTGATTGGGGGTGGCAGAGAGGTGGGGTTTGTTTGGGGGCTGATTTCCTAGATTTCCATGGATGAAGTCCATCATCATGGGGGCCTTTGCTGCCATGCGATCCCCCGACATGATGCACTAAACCAAGCCACGGCCTGTTCTCCCTACTTCCATCACTCATATGCGGGCAGTACAGGAGCACCATGGCTAAAACTAACAGACTGGCCAATAGCTTCTACCCCCAGACCATCAGAGTGCTGAAGAGACACCACTAGTCAGTTACAGTGGTTCTCCCTTTAAAAGTTGCGTCATACTGCAGCACAGCTTGCGGGGTGCCGCAGAATTCTATGGCACGTTATTTAAGTGTCAGCCATTGTTGCCATTAATGCTAGTTAATGCTAGTCTGACCACCAGAGGGCATCTTTGAAAAGTTAAGTTATTGAAATGTCATGGAGCTGTAGAGTCCTGTTTACTGTAGCTGTTTTAGCGTAACTTATTTATTGTCATACATGCCTACTTAAATATACAGTATATTAATAATTAATTAATTTGTGCATGTCATCACACAGCATACATGTCTTTAAATACATTCAAGCATTTTAGTTATAAAATGAAATAACAAAGTGAGCCTTGAATATTTAAACAATGAATAAACCTCAACATGTCGGCTAAAGCGATTGGATTCAGTATTTGACTGTTTTTAATATTAGGAAAATATGGCGCTGTACAACGTGACCGGTCGGGAGTAGGTCTAGCCTACTTAGTGACTGCGAGTGAAGAGCAAAATAATCCTTACATTTACACATAAAAATCTGATTGATTTATAAAGACCAGTCCCCATGCTCTGTCATTCAGTGATACTTATTCCCATAGTAATTTGTTATGGATCCATCCAGATCAAAAGGTTCGAAAACAGTGCATTTGGTGGGCTATGTAAAAGATATGGGAGAAGTGACATGCCTCGCAAACATCCATTAATACTGTACATGTAAAGTCCCTAAACTCGGCAAGAGTCTATTGTCCTGCTGATAGCCCARCAAGGACACATTGTTTGCAGAGTTCACAAACAGGAGGTAAAGTTCCAGAGCTCACAGGTGTGCCTGGCATGGATTGTGACTCCATCTTGTTCCTCACCCTCTTCAACGCATCATTCTCCACCTGACTCTGGACCAATGCATCAGCTGTCGCCCTCAGAGAATGTGTCTCTTTTTGTAGCTTAATTAATTGCATTTCTTACTCTAGCCTATGTAGGCCTAAGTGTTTCCATTAGGAATATATGGCGCTGTACAACGGGACCGGTCGGAAGTAGGCCTAAGCTACTAAGTGACTGCGAGTGAAGAGCAAAATAATCCTAACATAAAAATCGGATTGATTTATCAAGATCAGTCCCCATGCTCTGTCATTCAGTGATATTTATTCCCTATTGTCCTGCTGATAGTTGAAATAAAGATCTGCATTTTGAAAAGGTATTTTTATCATTATTTTATTAACGAAAGCATAAAGATGTTGATGAACAAATACTGTACAGTATATGCTTGATCCAACATTTTGTGGTTGCATGAGGTTTGGAATTAGAAATGTAAAACTTTAGAGTACTTTATACATTGCAAGTTTGGGTAAAAAAAATTCACACCTACAGTAGCCGAACTATTAGACTATCCTTTTGTAAAGGTTTAAAAGTATATTGTCCTGCTGATAGCCCATCATGGAAATGTTGTTAGCAGAATTCACAGCCTGCTATGCTTTTGAAAAACAAATTGCCCCCAGCTGTCCATCACTACTGTAAATAAAAACACAGCATGTACAGTGGTACAAATATATTACTGAATTCGGTAAAAAAAAATGTAATGCACATATTTTTCAATGTTATACTAACACGTGGTTGCCATGGTGAATAATCCAATAATAATTGGTATGACACGGCTCTCAGAACTCATTAAGAGGCTGCTTCTAAATGAAAATACTTGCAGATCAGTAAAATGTCCCTGTAGATCGATGATGATATGAATGAATCCTAAACACAATGTGCTTATTTAAAAAATATATATCAGGAATAATATTGGATTTGAAGTGTATGAAATTGTTTGAGGAAATATTCAGAAAAGTAGAATAATAATTGGCCATAATTCTGCACCTTTGTATAGTTGTCCTTCCAATTTTGATCCTCATTATTTAGTGACGGATGTACTGAACTACTGGGATTTTTAAAAGACAAAATAACTCTGTTCTCTTTCAAATACTCTTTTCAATGTATCATGTGGGGGTTCACTAGGACCGCCTACTCTCTCGGAAGTACCTATCAAAAGTGTCTGTTGGAGACAGACATGTAGATTGGCGAATGAGGTGAGACCCTCACTTCCATAAAAGGAGAAACTCTCCTGCCCTTTGGTTATTCTTGCTTCTCTGCCTCATGAAGAGTGTCACTAATCTAGCTCTCCTCAGATCAGCTGTATTCCTGTTTACCTGCTTAACTTCTCTGGGATATGTGGGACGCTAACGTCCCACTTGGCCAAAAGCCAGTAAAAATGCAGCACGCCAAATTCAAATAAATTACTCTAAAAATCAATCTTTCATGAAATCACACATGAAAGACACCAAATTAAAGCTACACATGTTGTGAATCCAGCCAACATGTCTGATTTCAAAAAGGATTTATGGTGAAAGCACAGCAAACGATTATGTTAGGTCAGTACATAGCCACAGAAAAACACAGCCATTTTCCCAGCCAAAGATAGAAGTCACAAAAAGCAGAAATAGAGAAAATGAATCACTAACCTTTGATGATCTTCTCATCAGATGACACTCATAGGACATCATGAACCATTCAACGCTGGTCCGACAAATCGGAAGCCAAGCTTCAAGATTGTTTTGATCACGCGGACTCGAATATGTTCCGGTCAGCGTCAGAGAACAACATCGACCTATACGCTGACWCGGTGAGTGCGTTTATAAAGAAGTGCATTGGAGATGTTGTACCCACTGTGACTATTCAAATCTACCCTAACCCAAAACTGAAAGCACGAACCACCGCATTTAACCATGGAAAGAGGTCTGGGAATATGACTATAAACAGTGCAGTTATTCCCTCCGCAAGGCAATCAAACAAGCGAAATGCCAGTACAGGGACAAGGTGGAGTCGCAATTCAACGGCCCAGAAACGAGACGTATGTGGCAGGGTCTACAGGAAATAACAGACTACAAAAAGAAAACCAGCCACGTCACAGACACCAACGGGACGCTTCCAGACAAACTGAACACCTTTGCCCGCTTTGAGGATAATACAGTGCCACCGTCGCAGCCCGCTAACAAGGACTGCGCCCCCCCCCCCCCCCTTTCCTTCTCCGTGGCTGACATGAGTAAAACATTTAAACGTGTTAACGCTCACAAGGCTGCTGGCCCAGACGGCATCCCTAGCCGCATCCTCAGAGCATGCGCAGACGAGCTGGCTGGTGTGTTTATGGACATATTCATTCACTCCCTATCCCAGTCTGTTGTCCTCACATGCTTCAAGATGGCTAACATTGTTTCTGTACCCAAGAAGGCAAAGATAACAGAACTAAAGGACTACCGCCCCATAGCACTCACTTCTGTCATCATGAAGTGCTTTGAGAGACTAGTCAAGGATCATATCACCTCCACCTTACCGGCCACCCTAGACCCACTTCAGTTTGCATACTGCACAAACAGGTCCAGAGACGACGCAATCGCCATCACACTGCGCACTATCCCATCTGGACAAAAGGAATACCTATTTAAGAATGCTGTTCATTGACTACAGCTCAGCATTCAACATCATAGTACCCTCCAAGCTCATTATCAAGCTGAAGGCCCTGTGTCTCAACACCGCCCTGTGCAATTGGGTTCTGGACTTTCTGACTGGCCGCCCCCAGGTGGTGAAGGTTGGAAAACACTTCGCTGACCCTCAACACTGGGGCCCCACAAGGGTGCGTGCTCAGCCCCCTCCTGTACTCTCTGTTCACCCACCACTGAGTGGCCATGCACGCCTCCAACTCAATTATCAAGTCTGCAGATGACACAACAGTAGTGGGCTTGATTAKCAACAATGACGAGACAGCCTACAGGGAGGAGGTGAGGTCACTCGGAGCGTGGTGTCAGGAAAGCAACCTCTCACTTAACGTCAACAAAACAAAGGAGATAATTGTGGACTTTAGGAAACAGCAGAGGGAGCGCCCCCCTATACACATCGAAGGGACAGCAGTGGAGAAGGTGGAAAGTTTTAAGTTCCTCGTTATACGCATCCCAGACAAACTGAAATGGTCCACCCACACAGAACGTGTGGTGAAGAAGGCACAACAGCGCCTCTTCAACCTCAGGAGGCTGAAGAAATGGGGCTTGTCACCCAAAACCCTGACAAACTTTTTTTTACAATCGAGAGCATCCTGTCGGGCTGCATCACAGCCTGGTACGGCAACTGCACCGCCCTCAACCACAGGGCTCTCCAGAGGGTGGTGCGGTCTGCACAACGCATCACTGGGGGCAAACTACCTGCCCTCCATGACACCTACAGCACCCGGCCAAAAAGATCATCAAGAACATCAACCACCGAGCCACTGCCTGTTCGCACTGCTACCATCCAGGAGGCGAGGTCAGTACAGGTGCATCAAAGCTGGGACCAAGAGACTGAAAAACAGCTTCTATCTGAAGGCCAATTGACTGCTAAACAGCTATCACTAACTCAGAGAGGCTGCTGCCTACATTGAGACCCAATCACTGGCCACTTTAATAAATTGATCACTAGTCAATTTATATAATGCCACTCTAAAACATGCCACTTTAATAATGTTTACATATCTTACATTACTCATATCACATATATATARTCTATTTTATACCATCTATTGCAACTTGCCTATGCCGCTCATCCATATACTTACATGTACATATTCTCATTCACCCCTTTGATTTGTGTGTATTAGGTAGTTGTTGGGAGATTGTTAGATTACTTGTTAGATATTACTGCACTGTCAGAACTAGAAGCACAAGCATTTCGCTACACTCACATTAACATCTGCTAACCATGTGTATGTGACCAATACAGTTTGATTTGATTTGTTTTTGGGAAGGTGGATTACAGTACTGCCTCCAATTTTCAGAAAACATACAAGGCCTCAGGCTAAGCGAATAGAACTCTAAACGTGACTACTTTATTGTTGGCATATCAGGCTGAGTTACTGGAGGAGGTGGGAAAACAACTTGACTAAGAGACCCTAGACCCAGATGCTTTGGAGGGCATCTGTATGATTACAGACCTGAGCCTCCATGCCTCCCTTAGTGCCATTTAAGGCTGTGGTCAAACCATAAGCCTAGCGGTGGTGGGAGACAAGGCACTTTAGCTGAGCTCGACCAGCTTACCAGACAAATAAAGTGGACCTCCTGGATACCCAAGGAGTTGTTAGGGTCCACTGTCGCTGCCATGTGCCAGAAGTGTGATATGTGCAAAAAGGAAGGCGAAGCCTTCAACATCTGCCTGTCCTGCAGACCCAGGCCATATGACAGCCCGTTGATTTCTGCATCTCGCCCCAGCCTCAGAGCTGGCCTTGGGGGACTGAGGTCCCCGGTGATGCAGCAGTCTGCCAAGACTCAGGCTAGGCCCCTGAACCTGGCCAAACTTGTAGGAAAGCACCTCCTAGAGGAGGTAAGAAAGTCGGCCAACGTATGGCGCAGCACTGGCGACTGATTAGGATAGTATGCGAGGCCTCCGGCTCTCTGCCCTACCTTCTCTCCTTGGGTTTCACGGTTGCTACTCCTACCCCTCCCCGAGTTTCGTAGCAGTGGAAAGGCAGGGCTGTGTTAAGACAAAACCCTATTCTCTGTGTAGCAGCTCACTTTCGTGACCGTGCTCACAGGAGAAATGGAGGAGACACACTTTTTGTTCCCCCCGAGTGCCTCTCTCAGGCTCTCCCTCTGGGGTTCTCTGGGGCTCCCTCCCTCACAGGCGTCAGAGCCCCAGACCGCTATCTTGTACTCCTGAGTCCACAAAGCTTCTGCTTTTCCTCGTCCCGTTTTTACTGCTATTGGATCTCGCAACCAGGCCACTGCCTGCTCTGCCTCTCCATCTCACAGGAGCGAGTAGCTGAGGAACTATCTTTGCTCTTGACAACCCTCCTACATTGAGCAGGGCCAAGACATACCAGTTATGTAGCTGTCCTACTGCCCTGGATTAGGAATATTGCACCGCAGTTGTTTTCTTCTTCCTTCGGGTATATTGCCTGACGTCTTACATCATGGCGCTGGCTGTTCTGCCCCAAGAGAGCCCGCTTAGACTAATTTACTGCAGCTTAGTAGAAGCGACGATCCTATAGGGCCCAGGGAGACCCCATCGCATAACACGCTGCCATGTCCTCTTGGGTGCTGACACACCCAGGAGAAGTGGGTGATGCCGTATGCTTTCCCACATCATCTTTGAGCCCCTCGATGACCAGTGATTTTTCCGGTCGGCAGTTACATGTCCTGGCTTATACCATATCAAATGCAGCAATTATAGATCCTCACCCAGATGCTTTAGCATTAAGGGCTAATGCCGCATTTACTAGTCGGAAGTAGGAGCTCAGCACGTGTACAGCCTTTTTCGGGGGCCTAAGCAAGATGTTTTGTGGCCCCCATCTTGATGGTGGAGAGAAAAATGTACGTTTCCTGCAATTCTACATATATTGCCATGGGGTGTAGAGAAAATATTGCAGTTATAAGGCACGTTTTATGCAATTTTACACATTTTGCCATGGGGTGGAGAGAAAGTTTTGCAATTTTATAACACATTTAATGCAATTCTACTCATTTTGCCATGTGACAGAGAGATATTTTTTTGCAGTTTTCAAGCAAATTTCCTGCAATTCTATCCATTTCGCCATTACTTTTCACCATGTTAATAATATCTGACTGAGAGTAACTAACACAATCAATTTGTGCCCAGTGGAGGTCAGGGCCCCTGGGCACGTGCCCTGCATGCCCGGTCGGTATTCGACCATGATTAGTATAAGTTTAGATAACTGGCTAGTCTAAATATACCAATGTAAAAGTTGTCAGCTGACATGGCTAATTGAGTGACTGTCAATGACTGACATAACAAGAGAAAAACTGCTAATGCAAATTTCAAACTTGCATCTTGTGTACTCTACTATTCTAACCTTAGTTCCGACTAGCACATGAATGCAGCAATGATAGAAAAAAAGGTTCCAAGGGAAAGAGACAGGCCTCTTGGAAAAGAGTGCCAGCCCCTTATGCACACTCTCTGTTCTTACAGTTTCTGTTGTGGAGAAGTGTTGTGACTATACAGATTGTTCCTCCCTACACTCTGTTTTCCACGGTCCTATGTTCCTTGTAGGATGTTTTGGACAGAGAGAAGGTCCATCTTGTTAAGGTCCTTTTGTTGCTTTCTCGGCCTGCCAAGGTTCCCGACATGGATACAGTTTATCCCTAACTGTGGAGTAGTCTCTAAGGGGGCCACGTCCCTTACGCATAGACTCTAAGCTTTTAGCTCACCCTGGGATGTGACTATTGTACTTAAAAAAAAATCAAATGACAGATGAAACACGTGTAAACGTCATATTCCTCCATCTTTTGCTTTACTACTGCCCTTATCATCCCTAAGCGTATGGGTGGACTGTGCTCTAACAGCCACTGTTCACGCCCACAGTCTGCCCAGGGGTTTTCAGGTTAATGTACCTACAGTAACCACATATTTGGGTCGACTTTTTGCCTGCCAGGCTTTTTGCCTGTCGCCTTCCCTAGAAAGGCGACCCCATCGTTGTCCAGTACGTGTGGTTCGCACCTACTTTACTTGCAGTTTGGTTCAGGCAAGGGTGTCATGCTCTTCGCCCATTGGGCAACCAGCCCCTCTCTTTTCGACTATATCCTGCCGGATTATGGGGACCATTATATGGTGATAGCCTTCCGAGGGGCCTGGAAGGGCCCTCTCCTACAGAGGAGTTGACTTCTTGGGTACTGTTTTTGGGATCTCACTCATTATCAGAGAACCGGGTTTACGCAGGTAACCTTAAGTGTTGTCTGCTTGGAATCAAGAGATAAGAAAGGTTGCGTTAATCTTTTTGTAGGCAGTCGTGTTCTTTRGATGAATCTATTTGCAATTTTTACGGTATAATATCGTTTTGGAAAACGCATTTACTGTTTTGAAATAGGCCACAGAGTTCTGTGTCTTCTGAACTCTGCTTTAAAAAACAGCAACATATTCCAAAAAATACTTGTATGCGATTTAGAAAAAAACGAATAAACACCCCAGAATCAATTTGAAACCTAATGATGAAAGAGTTCCTTTCTTATTATTGTTGTTTTTCCCACCACTCTTTTCTGACTTCCCATTGTGTTCTGTTCTCTCATCTCTCCTCTAAAGATGGAGAATGGCTTTAAAGTGAGAATGAGAGAAACGCCAGACGCTCCATGTGAAGGCAGTAGGGCTGTGGGGGGGTGGGGGGTGGGGGGGGTGTAGAGCCGACCAGAGGAGATCACATCAGTAGCACTGAATGCATCAGAAAACACTGCTGTAGGCAAGCATAAGTCAACAGTGCCTATAATGTGAGTCGTTGGTATGCATGATGTTAAATAGATCATGAAAATGCTATTTTTATTACTAAGATTTAGCTTTTCATTAATCCTGGAGCTGAACCTGCCTCCGCAAAACAACAAGAGCATCCCTTAGGGGAAAGACAGAGAGAACACCCACGGTGGGATAGAAGGATCCAAGCTTTCAAAACATTACTCTCTTCTCTTCTTCTCTCTCTCTCTCTCCAGTATCTCTCTGCGTCTCTCTCTCTCTCTCTCTCTCTCTCTCTCTCTCTCTCTCTCTCTCTCTCTCTCTCTCTCTCTCCTCTCTCTCTCTCTCTCTCTCTCCTCTCTCTCTCTCTCTCCTCTCTCCTCTCTTCTCTCTCTCTGCTCTCTCTCTCTCCCTCTCTCTCTCTCTCTCTCTCTCTCTCTCTCTCTCTCTTCTCTCTCTCTCTCTCTCTCTCTCTCTCTCTCTCTCTCCTCTCTCTCTCTCTCTCTCTCTCTCTCTCTCTCCTCTCTCTCTCTCGCTCTCTCTCTCTCTCTCTCTCTCTCTCTCTCTCTCTCTCTCTCTCCTCTCTCCTCTCTCTCTCCTTCTCTCTCTCTCCGTCCTTCCTTTTATCTCTCATACTCTCTTCTCTTCTCTCTCTCCTCTCCCCTCGTCCTCTCCTCGGGGGTTCGGCGGGGGGCGGGGGGGGGGGGGTCTCTTCTCTTCCTCTCCTCCCTCCCCTGTTCTCCCTCCTTCCCCCCTCCTCCTCCTCTCTCCTCCTACTTGCGGCCTCTCTCCCTCTCTCTCTCTTCTTCTCCCTCTCCCCGTTCCCTTCTCTCTTTTCTCTCTCTCCTTCTCCGCATCTCTCCTCTCTCTCTCTCCCCTCTCCCTACGTCCTTTCTCTTCCTTTCTCTCTCTCTCTCTCCTCTCTCTCTGCCTCCCTTCTCCTCTACTCTCTGCCTCGCTCTCCCTCTCTCTCCCCTCTCTCCTCTCTCCTCTTCTCCTCTCTCCCTCTCTTCTCTCTGCTCTTCTCTCTCTGCCTCGCTCTTCTCCCTCTCTCTCCTGACTCCTCTCTTTCCTCCTCCGCTTTCCCTCTCTCCCTCTCTCGTCGGGCTCTTCTCTTCTCATTCTCTACCCTCGTCCTCCCCTCCTCTCTCTCCCTCTCTCCCTCTCTCTCTCTCTCTCTCTCTCTCTCCTCTCTCTTGCTCTCCTCTTCACTCTCTATCCTCTCTCTCTTCTCCTCCCTCTCTCTCTCTCTCTTCTCCGCTTCTCTCCTCTTCTTCTCTCTCTCTCTCTCTCTCTCTCTCAGTCCCATCCCCCTAAGTGTGGTGCGTTGGAGAGAGCGAGGGGAGTGCGATTGGGGTGGCTGTGTTTGAGACAGATATTCACATAACTTTAACATTGGCCTTGCTTTAATGTGCACGTTCTATGGTTGTACAGGCCTTCTCTGAAGATACACATGATCAATTTAAAGGCTTTGAATCAATTTCCCCTTATGATGACACCCACATATTAGGCTACYGCTTAAAGGATACAACACATGCTGTTCCTGAATAGTATTTCATATGAATCCTCAAATTATTATTTCCAAACCATTTCTGTGTCAATGATTTAACAGAGAATGAATCATGAAAAAAATCTAAGGTCCTGATCAATATTAACCATTAAGCTCCAGAACTCTGTCCCCTCTATACAAGTAATATCTTGACGTCCAACTCAACTATATCAATTGAGTAGACAGATGGCGAAGGCTGTGTGGTTGGTTCAGTCATGCAGTCCTACTACAGTTCGAACAACATATGTGTCTATATCGCACTGTAGATCACTGTAAAGTAGACCACTGGTTGTGAAGTGTTGCGCAACACAGTGACTGAGTGGATCACAGCAGAGGAGCACCATGAGCACGACTGTGTATTTGCGGCTGAGTGAGTGTTTATGTGTGTCTACGTTGTGTGGAATGGATAGGCCAGTGTAGCTGGGGGACGCGTGCGTGCGTGCGRGCGTGCGTGCGTGCGTGAGAAAGGGAAAGGGGGATACCTAGTCAGTTGTACATCTGAATCCTGCACCAACAGGAAATGTGAAATGTTATGTGGATTGTAATTAATGGCCATTTTTGTAGGGYTTGATGCATTTTTGTTGTCAAATCAAGTCTGAAATTTCAAAGTGGAAATTACAAATTTCAGACGCCTTTTTGAACCTCAAATACACCACACGTTTTGCTGCAACGGGGTGATCAAATTAAGATCCTACATCTGTATGTGTGCTGTGAAGCCCAGATCAAATCTGAATACGGCCTCGTTCAAAAGCTGTCATCCTGTCATCCACGGTAAAGAGAAGGAGCAATAAAATCTAATCAGTTGCTGCTCACATAATTCAATGAATCATCAGAGGGCATCAGACAAATCTAAACCTCACCCTGGCCTCAATTATGCTGTGCGACTCCTCTCAGACACGGCGGTTATAAAGTCTCCAACCACCATCATATAACCCGCCCATGCGTGAGCATCTTTCCCCTCCCCAGGTAATGTAATCCTGACGTCTGAGATAATAATTATTGTTAGAGAGGGAGAGAGAGAGAGAGCGAGAGTGTCAGAATGTCAAGTTATTCTGGGTGACAGACACTGTTGCTAAACGAGAACCTAAACTTACTTTAGTCTTAACCTGCAATTGCTACGTACATTTTTGGACTTTTAAATTAAATATACCCATTGATTCTTGAAGAATATAACTTATACATTGCCTTCAGAAAGTATTCAAACCCCTTGACTTTTTACACTTACAGTCTGAATTTAAAATTGATTAAATTGAGAT
Organism: Salvelinus sp. IW2-2015; assembly: GCF_002910315.2. Classification (NCBI taxonomy): domain Eukaryota; kingdom Metazoa; phylum Chordata; class Actinopteri; order Salmoniformes; family Salmonidae; genus Salvelinus; species Salvelinus sp. IW2-2015. The sequence continues at coordinate 7,000,695 of NC_036851.1, read as the reverse complement.
TTTGTGTCACTGGCCTATACACAATAGCCCATAATGTCAAAAAGAATTATGTTTTTAGAAATTTGTACGAACCAGTTAAATTTTAAAAGCTGAAATGTCTTGAGTCAATAAGTACTCAACCCCTTTCTTATGGCAAGCCTAAATGAGTTCAGGAGTAAAGATTTGCATTAAAAAGTCACATAATAAGTTGCATGGACTCACTTTGTGTGCAATAATAGTGTTGAACCTTTTACTGCAGTGGACTAAATCAGGGTCACACAGAGTGTTCTTGGTAGTCTTAAACAAATCTACAGAACTTTGAATCCAAAGTTTACACCTCACACACATGGCTATGGGTTTAAAAAAGGAAGACACCTGTACCATGTTAGATATAAAGTTGAAATGTATTCAATTTTGAGTTTGTATCCCAATATTACACTTCATATACATCACAGAAAACTGAAATATAACATAACCATTTGACAAAGYAAACCGGATTTTCAGCTGTTCAAAAATATGTGTATAGAGTCACAGAGTTTAATGGCTGTGATAGGAGAAAAGTGAGGATGGATCAACAAGTAGTTACTCCACAAAAGTAAGCTAAATGACAGAGTGAAAAGAAGGAAGCCTGTACAGAATAAAAAATATTCCAAAACATGCATCATGTTTGCAACAAGACACTAAAGTAAAACTGCAAATAATGTGGCAAACGTTAGTCCAACAAACCATCACTGAGTACCACTCTTCATATTTTCAAGCATGGTGGTGGCTGCGATCATGTTATGGGTATGTTTGTCACCGGCAAGTACTAATGAGTTTTTATAGGATAAAAAGAAACGGAATATAGCTAAGCACAGGCAATATCATAGAGGAAACCGTGGTTCAGGTTGCTTTCCAACAGACACTGGGAGACAAATTCACCTTTCAGCAGGACATTCACCTAAAACACAAGGCCAAATATATGCTGGAGTTGCTTACCAACATGACATTGAATCTTCCGAAGTGCCCTATGGCAAGACTTGAAAATGGCTGTCAAGCGAGGATCAACAACCAACTTGACAGAGCTTCAAGAATTTTTAAAGGAATAATGTGAAAATATTGTACAATACAGGTGCGCAAAGCTCTTAGAGTCTTACCCAGAAAGACAGCTGTAATTGCTGCCAAAGGGGATTCTAGCATGTATTGACTCTGGGGTGTGAACACTGACAGTACTAGTCAAAAGTTTGGAAACAACTACTCATTCAAGGGTTTGTCTTTATTTTTATTTTCTACATTGTAGAATAATAGTGACTACATCAAAACTATTAAATAACACATGTGGAACAATGTAGTAACCAAAAAAGTGTTAAACAAATCAAAATATACAGTTAAAGTCAGAAGTTTCCTTAGCCAAATACATTTSAACTCCGTTTTTACAKAATTCCTGACATTTTTCACAATTGCTGACATTTAATCCTGGTAAAATTTCCCTGTCTTAGGTCAATTAGGATCACCACTTTATTTTAAGAATGTGAATTGTCAGAATAATAGTAGAGGGAATGATTTACTTCAGCTTTTATTTCTTTCATCACATTCCCAGTGGGTCAGAAGTTTACATACACTCAATTAGTATTTGGTAACATTTCCTTTAAATTGTTTAACTTGGGTCAAACATTTCGGGTAGCCTTCCACAAGCTTCCCACAATAAGTTGGGTGAATTTTGGCCCATTCCTTCTGACAGAGCTGGTATAAGTGAGTCAGGTTTGTATGCCTCCTTGCTCGCACATGCTTTTTCAGTTCTGCCCACACATTTTCAATGGGATTGAGGTCAGTCTTTGTCTACTACAATACCTTGACTTTGTTGTCCTTAAGCCATTTTGCCACAACTTTGTAAGTATGCTTTGGGTCATTGTCCATTTGGAAGACCCATTTGCGACCAAGCTTTAACTTCCTGACTGATGTCTTGAGATGTTGCTTCAATATATCCACATAATTTTCCTTCCTCGTGATGCCATCTATTTTGTGAAGTGCACCAGTCCCTCCTGCAGCAAAGCAGCACCACAACATGATGATGCCACCCCCCGTGCGTCACGGTTAGGATGGTGATCTTCGGCTTGCAAGCCTCCCCCTTTTTCCTCCAAACATAACGATGGTCATTATGGCCAAYCAGTTCTATTTTTGTTTCATCAGACCAGAGGACATTTCTCCAAAAAGTACGATCTTTGTCCCCATGTGCAGTTGCAAACTGTAGTCTGGCATTTTTATGGCGGTTTTGGAGCAGTGGCTTCTTCCTTGCTGAGCGGATTTTCAGGTTATGTCGACATAGGACTCATTTTAATGTGGATATAGATACTTTTGTACTCGTTTCCTCCAGCATCTTTATAAGGTCCTTTGCTGTTGTTCTGGGATTGATTTGCACATTTCGCACCAAAGTACGTTCATCTCTAGGAGACAGAACGCATCTCCTTCCAGAGCGGTATGACGGCTGCGTGGTCCCATGGTGTTTATACTTGCGTACTATTGTTTGTACAGATGAACATGGTACCTTCAGGCATTTGGAAATTGCTCCCAAGAATTGACCAGACTTGTGGAGGTCTACATTGATGCCAAGCAAAGAGGCACTGGGTTTGAAGGTAGGCCTTGAAATACATCCACAGGTACACCTCCAATTGACTTAAATTATGTCAATTAGCCTATCAGAAGCTTCTAAGCCATGACATGATTTTCTGTAATTTTCCAAGCTGTTTAAAGGCACAGTCAACTTAGTGTATGTAAACTTCAGATGCACTGGATTGATGATACAGTGAATTATAAGTGAAATAATATGTTTGTAAACAATTGTTGGAAAAATTAATTGTGTCATGCACAAAGTAGATGTAACCGACTTGCCAAAACTATAGTTTGTTTATAATACATTTGTGGAGTGGTTGAAAAATGAGTTTTTCAACCTAAGTGTATGTAAACTTCCGACTTCAACTGTATATTATATTTGAGATTATTTAAAGTAGCCACCCTTTGCCTTAATGACAGCTTTTCACACTTGGCATTCTCTCAACCAGCTTCATGAGGTAGTCACCTGGAATGCATTTCAATTAACAGGTGTGCCTTGTTAAAGGTTCATTCGTGGAATTTCTTTCCTTCTTAATGCGTTTGAGCCAATCAGTTGTGTTGTGACAAGGTAGGATTGATATACAGAAGATAGCCCTATTTGGTAAAAGAGCAACTTCATATTAAGTAGAAGAACAGCTCAAACAAGCAAAGAAAAACAACAGTTTATCATTACTTTAAGATATGAAGGTCAGTCAACACGGAAAATTTCAATAACTTTGAAAGTTTCTTCAAGTGCAGTCGCAAAAACCATAAAGCGATGTGATGAAACTGTCTCTCATGAGGATGACCACAGAAAAGAAAAACCCAGAGTTACCTCTGCTGCAGAAGATAAGTTAATTAGAGTTACCAGCCTCAGAAAATGCAGCCCAAATAAATGCTTCACGGAGTTCAAGTAACAGACACATCTCAACATCAACTGTTCAGAGGATACTGTGTAATTCAGGCCTTCATGGTCGAATTGCGGCAAAGAAACCACTACTAAAGGACACCAATATGAAGAGACTTGCTTGGGCCAAGAAACACGAGCAATGGACATTAGACCAGTGGAAATCTGTCATTTGGTCTGATGAGTCCAAATTTAAGTTTATTGGTTCCAACCGCTGTGTCTTTGTGAGACGCAGAGTAGGTGAGCGGATGATCTCTGCATATGTGGTTCCCACCGTGAAGCATGGAGGAGGAGGTGTGATGGCGTGGGGGTGCTTTGCTGGTGACACTGTCAGTGATTTATTTAGAATTCAAGGCACACTTAACCAGCATGGCCACCACAACATTCTGCAACGATACACCATCCCATTTGTTTTTCATCAGGACAATGACCCAAAACACACCAGGCTGTGTAAGGGCTATTTGACCATGAAGAGAAATGGAGTGCTGCATCAGATTACCTGGCCTGGAAAAGCATTCCAGGTGAAGCTGGTTGAGAGAATGCCAAGGGTGTGCAAAGCTGTCATCAAAGCAAATGGTGGCTACTTTGAWGAATCTAAAACACATTTTTGGTTACTACATGATTCAATGTGTTATTTCATAGTTTTGATGTCGTCTCTATTATTCCACAATGTAGAATATTTTATTTTCAATTCATTTGCACAAACTTATGTGTGTGTGTGAGTGTGCAAAGAGTCCGTTTAAGATTGTATCAGTGCAGATCTGGTAACCATAAATTAATTATTTAGCAGTCATATGGCTAAATAGCCTGTTGCTCCGAGAGCTGGACTGAAGTCTTTGGCAATTTTCGGGCCATCCTCTAACACCGCCTGATATAGAGGTCCTGGATGGCAGGAAGCTCGGCCCACTGAGGTACTGGGCCGTCTGCACCACCATCTGTAACGTTTGTGGTCGAGGGTGGTACATATGCCATACCAAGCGATGATGCAGCCAGTCAAGATGCTCTCTATAGRGCAGCTGTAGAACTTTTTGAGGATCCGAGGGCCCAAGCCATTTKTTTTCAGCCTCTTGAGGGGGAAGAGGCGCTGTCGCACCTTCTTCACTACTGTGCGGGTGTGTGTGAACGATGTTAAGTCCCTGGTAATGTGGACACCAAGGAACTTGACACTCTCTGCCCACACCACTACAGCCCTGTCAATGTGGATGGGGGCATTATCTCCCCCCTTTCTCCTGTAGTCCACAATCAGCTCCTTGGTCTTACTGACGTTGAGAGAGAGGCTGCTGGTCAAGTCTCACAGCCTCCTCCCTGTAGGCTGTCTCACCGCCGTCAGTGATCAGGCCACTGTCGTGTTGTTGCCTACCCTCAACACCTGGTGCCGGCCCGTCAGACAATCCAGGATCCAGTTGCAGAGGGAGGTGTTCAGTCCAGGGTCCCGAGCTTCATGATGCGCTTGGATGGGACTATGGAGATGAAATCTGAGCTGTAGTCTATGAACAGCATTCTCACAGTTATTTCCTCTCTTGTCCAGGTGGGAGAGGGCAGTGTGGAGTGCAATTGAGATTGCATCATCTGTGGATCTGTTGGGGTGGTATGCGAATTGGAGTGGGTCCAGAGTGTCTGGGATGATGGTGCCTATGTGTCATGACCAGCCTTTCAAAGCACATCATAATTACAGATGTGAGTGCTACAGGGTGATAGTCATTTAGGAATTAAATAGTCACCTTGGAATTATTGGGAACAGGGACAATGGTGATCAGCTTGAAACATGTTGGGATTAGAAACTGGTCCAAGAAGAGATTGAAAATGACTGTCAATTTGCTAGCTGGTCTGCGCATGCTCTAATCCGTCTGCGGCCTTGAGATTGTTAATCTGTTTAAAAGTTTACTAACTCAGAAAGCGCGATCACACAGTCATTCGGAACAACAGYGGCTTTCACGCAAGACCCTGTTATTTTCCTCAAAGCGAGAATAAAGGGCATTTAGCTCGTTTGGGAGTTCTGCGTCCTTGGGCTTCACACAGCAAATCTTTTTCGTGTTTGATGTCTAGTCGGAGGATGTAGCAGGCCTTCTTGTATGTGTCCTTGTCTGTGTCCCGTTCCTTGTAAGCGGTAGCTTTAGCCTTTAGCTCAGCGCGGATACTGGCTGTAATCCATGGTTTTTGGTTTGGATATATTCGTATAGTCACTATTTGAACGACGTCATCTATGCACTTATTGATGAAGCCTGTGACTGTCATGTTGATGAATCACGGAACATATCCCAGTCTGTGCTAGCAGAACAGTCTTGTAGCCTCCCGTCTAAATTCATCTGACAATTTCCATATTGAGAGCATCACTGGTACTATCTGTTTGAGCTTATGTCTGTAAACAGGAAGCAGGAGGATTCGTAGTCTGATTTGTCAAAGGAAAGGCGAGGGAGGGTCTTGTATGCGTTTCAGCAAGTAGAATAAAAGCGGTCTAGAGGTTTAGTGGTGCAGGAGACGTGTTGGTAGAAGTGAAGTAGAACCGTTTTAAGTCTCCCCTCATTAAAGTCTTCCCACCAAAAAAGTCTCCACACTAGAAATGCTTCCTCTGGGTTTCTTGTTTGTTTATGGCCCCATACATTTTGTTGAGTGCCAAAGTGGTGTTGGCTTGTGGAGGGATGTAGACAGCCGTGATAATTACTGATGAGAACTCCCTTGGTAGATAAAAAGGTTTGCAGCTTATCATGAGGTATTTTATCTATGAGTCACTCTAATTGGTTAAAACTATTGTTTTGATATCACGGATGGTCAATCTTGTCATTCATAGCTCTGTCTATTCATTCGAGATGGTTCAATTTTACCAGCCCCATCCCTCAGTTGTTTACTGAAACAGTGACAGGGTGTCCTCTTTGCTATTGTTTTAACTGCGGATTGCCATTTAACTCGGGTTGGAATTTCCTGAATTACTCTTTAGACAGCAGAAATGAAAAACTAATCAGAAAATATTAGATTGAGTTATTATTCTTAGTGTCCATGAATAAGACTCCTCTGTGGGTTATTTATTGAGTTATTGCATGTAATTCCAGTACTGCAAGGACAGAATAATAACAAGGTTTCTGATGGCTAACAAGCATTTTCAAAAGTATGAACTTCATGCATTGCATAAGAAACAAGCCAATTTGAATCCATGTCACAGACAGTGTGTTACAATGAATAGATAGAGAATTCATAAAGGACAGTGTGACACGCAGGGAATATCCAGAACTGGTCTGATACGATCAGTGCCTTAGCCACGGCTCTCATTTTAGCTCCTATTCTTTGGCATAATCATTTTTCCTGTGATAAAGCGGTGAAATTTCAGCTACTCCATTTCAGGACGTCTGTTCCTTTGAGATTGAGAAGACACCCTTTGTTGTTATCGGGAAAGTCGTATTTTTCAATTGCCAGAGCAACTTATGAATACGTATTATCTTGCTGCTGCTTTTTACATCCAACCATTGTCAGTGTGTGTGTTAATATGTTGTGACCTGATGTTATGGTTATAGTTAATTCAACAACAACAAAAACAAATCTCCATTCATCATTTAGATGTTTGAGCTGGGTTATCAGAGGAAATGTATTTTGCTTGGCGCCTACGTGCTCTGAATGTTTATTTGATGGTATTAAAGGTGAATGGGATTTGGGGGAAGTGTTGAGAGTCAGATGCAAAGGGATGACTTATTCTTGTGCGATGTGTATAATCCAGCGAGTTAGGGGACGTTAAGTGCTCATTTCACAGTCCATTTCACACCTGTCAGTCCTAGGAGAATGCTTCATGTACAATGACTCAGGAAATACTCTTAACGTTCTTGAGGGCCTTCCCGCTGATGTCTTAGGACCTGTTTCTTTAGCCACTGTTAGTATGAATGAATCCTCTCAGGAGTCAGGACATTCTGCCTAGTTTATAGTGAAGGGGCAAGTCACTCTACATCACAGATGGTGTAGACAGAGAGCAAGACTGCACTTAGGCGGGTTGCATTCTACAAACCTCACTTGGGTGGCAATATGGAATGGTCAAAGTGTTTTTAGTAGTAGATGCCCACAGAAAACCCAACTCCAACTCACTTTGAAATTAATGGCATGGTCACGGAACTTACAAGAGACACATACAGACTAGTGGTGCGCGGGTCAGCTGTTTGTTCACCAGCAATAACCCACCCGCAACCACCCGACTATATGTGATAAAGTGAAAATCTGAGGCCCGCGCACCACCCTAACCTGCTAARATAGAATATGAGCTAAAGGTTACAGTCAAACAAGGCAGAACTGTTTTTTGATACAGTATGTTTCGGCTTAAAATGTTCGACATTTTGGTAGCCTATTTGTTAGTCAGCTTGTCTATAATTAGATACATGTAGGTTCTCTTTTGTCATCATATGTTTCCCTAGAATACTAAATAAACCCTTGCTCAACAGAATAATGTAATAGATTGATAGAATGAATGCTTCTAGTTGACATCAGTAAAGTTCTCTCTGTCATCTTTCGTGGAGCAAAGACGTTTAGGGAATGGGGAGAAAATACAATCACGCAAAAAAATGAGCAAAATTTCCAAATAACGTCAGTTGTAAGGGAAATGTGAAACGACCCAACATGTTTCTGATAAGATTTCAGTTCGGCTTCGATGCATATTTTATGTGGTTGAAATACTACCAGCTTTTATGATGAAGATCATCCCCTTACAGATGGTATCTGAGCATTGCATTCTCTCAAGATGCAGAAAGAAAGAGATCACATTTCTCCACTCCTGTTCCCAAGTCAAAATGTTGCCTATTTTTACTGCAAGAAATGCTTCATTCTGCAGGAGTTATTATTAAAGCTATGTGAGAGGTCATAGACCTACAGTCAGTGTGCAGATATCAGTTTCCATTTAACCCATCTAAACAGTAGGCCTTGACATGCCATAGGCCTATTTGAAGTCCCGTCTTGTAACTGTCGAATTTGTATAGTGCCTCACAATCATCACACATAACATAGCCGTCACTGCTATCATTATCTTTTACCACTTCACCAAATCTTTCCCAAACATGACTTTTCTGGCCATCCCTTCTTGCCAGTATGAGTCGGTCTAGTGCAAACATGACTTTTCTGGCCATCCCTTCTTGCCAGTATGAGTCGMTCTAGTGAAAACATGACTTTTCTGGCCATCCCTTGTCTCCTTTCGCAGCTTTTGTCTTATTGAATTCATCTTCAACAATGTCATTTTTGTCTCCGTGGATTGACGTTCACTTTTTCTGCCAGTTCTCAAAAGCGTTATTTGGCGTTTGGCTGTGGTAGGATATTTGGCGCGCGTACAGTTAAGCCAAAGTTTAGGCTTATGCACTAATAACAGATAGCCTTACAATAATGACCGAAAAACATCAATGTAGCCCACATAAATTGCACAAGAATTATACACTTATAGGTTTTTTAAGGTTTTGTTTCTCTTTTTCAACCCCTCCGCCCTTTCGCCACACAATATTTAATGACCCTAAACCAGTCCACCCCGCAGATATGACTGCAGGGACTGTGGGTTATGAGTCAACCTGCACATCACTAATACAGACTGATGAATCTTGCCAGTATGAGTCAGTCTAGTGCGGTGTTGCCCCCCCCCCCCCCCCTCTCTCTCTCTCTCGCCAGTCTACAACCACAGAGCTGCTTGGACGGGGCCTCCAAGGAGCAGATGGTATCTGCCGGGAGGAGAGTGAAGGTGGAACCTGGGCTTGTGATAGGCAATGGAAATCCCCTTCCTTCCCAGCCCAACTCTTTATGGACGGAACAACATCGCTCCAGGGGAAGTCCTGGGCCTGTTTTTTAGAAATCCACAAATTTGATTATAGTATTTTTTTCTTCTTTGAAATACTCACAAGCTAGCTTAGGCAGAATCTATGAGCCCCACGAAAACACAGGGACAATTTTTTGTATCTTTTATTAAAATCCAACGCGTAGGCAACAAGAAAACCTGGAGTATCCGTTGAGAAATGCGCTACCATTGTTTTTGCTTGGCATTTTATTACTATGGTAAATGTTGATTACTGCAATTTATTCACTTCAAATAAATGGATGTCTTCGACACATGACCACTCCGAACCAGATTGAAATGTCAAACAGAAATAACACCCTCTATTAAGAGCCAGTATACTATGTTATGCATTTAGCAATTATTAACTGGGTAAAAAGTACTCCGTAGCTGCTTATATTCTGCCGCATGGTATATTAATGTAACTTAAAGAACAGTGGGCTTACCAGAGGGCTCTTGCTGAGTGTGCAACTAATTATTATTATAGGTCCAATGCAGCCATTTTTATCTCAATATCAGATCATTTTGGGGTAAGAATTATGTACCTTACTGTGATTGTTTTCAATGAAAAAAGGTCAAAAAGAAACAACAATAGCTTCTTAGCGAAGATACATTTCTCAATCCAAACTGTTGCACTCTGGGAGTGATCTCAGTGGAAAGGAGGAAACTGAAAACTTGCTGTTATTGGCAGAGAGTTTTGGAACTTTCTTTCTTATTGGTCTGTCAACGATTTTACCGCGCGGTGATGTCCACACAGGCCAAAACTCCATCCCACCAAAACAGGCTGAAATTTCAGGTGGTGTTTTCTAACAGCTCTGACACTAAAAGGGCATTATCATCATGTTCACAATTTCACAGTATTATTCTAGCCTTATGTGGAAATATACACTGATAAATGCAACATGTTACAATTTCAAAGATTGACTGAGTTACAGGCCATATAAGGAAATCAGTCAATTGAAAAAGGTGCTAATTTATGAATTTCACTTGACTGGGAATACAGATTTGCATCTGTTGGTCACAGTCAGATACCTTTTTTAAAAAGTAGGGGCATGCATGGATCAGAAAACCAGTCAGTATCTGGTGTGACCACCATTTGCCTCATGAAGTGCGACACATCTCCTTCGCATACAGTTGATCAGGCTGCTGATTGTGGCCTGTGGAATGTTGTCCCACTCCTCTTCAATGGCTGTGCGAAGTTGCTGGATATTGGCGGGAACTGGAACACACTGTCGTACACATCGATCCAGAGCAACCCAAACGTGCTCAATGGGTGACATGTCTGGTGAATATTCAGGCCATGGAAGAACTGGGACATATTCAGCTTCCAGAAATTGTGTACAGATCCTTGTGACATGGGGCCGTGCATTATCATGCTGAAACATGAAGTGATGGCGGGGGATGAATGACACCAATGGGCCTCAGGATCTCGTCACAGTATCTCTGTGCATTCAAATTGCCATCGATAAAATGCAATTGTGTTCGTTGTACGTAGCTTATGCCAGCCCATACCATAACCCCCTGAGGAACTCTGTTCCCAACGTTGACATCAACAAACCGCTCGCCCACATGACGCCATGTCTGCCATCTGCCCGGTACAGTTGAAACCTGGATTAATCCGTGAAGAGCACACTTCTCCAGCATGCAAGTGACCATCGAAGGTGAGCATTTACCCATTGAAGTCTGTTACGATGCTGAACAGCAATCAGGTCAAGACCCTGGTGAGGACGACAAGCACGCAGATGAGATTCCCTGAGATGGTTTCTGACTGTTTGTGCAGAAATTTTTTGGTTGTGCAAACCCACAGTTTCATCAGCAGTCCAGGTGACTAGTCTCAGATGATCCCGCAGTCGAACAAGCCGGATGTGGAGGTCCTGGGCTGGCGTGGTTACACATGTTCTGCGGCTGTGAGGCAGGTTGGACGTACTGCCCKAAAAAAATTGTTGACGTTGGAGGCGGCTTATGGTAGAAGAATGAACATTCAATTCTCGGGCTACAGCTCTGGTGAACATTCCTGCAATCAGAATGCCAATTGCATGCTCCCTCAACTTGAGACATCTGTGGCATTGTGTTGTGAGACAAAACTGGATATTTTAGAGTGGCCTTTATTGTCCCCAGCAAAAGAGGTACCTGTGTAATGATCATGCTGTTTAATCAGCTTCTTGTTATGTCAGGTGGATGGATTATCTTGGCAAAGGAGAATGATCACTAACAGGGATGTAAACAAATGTGTGCACAAAATGTGCGATAAATATGCTTTTTGTGCATATGGAAAATTTCYGGGATCTTTTATTTCAGCTCATGAAACATCGGACCAACATTTTACATGTTTCGTTTTATATTTTTGTTTAGTATATATAAAACACAGGAAAATCAAGTTTTTGACTTCACTGGGCCTTTACCTAACTGGTTCTGCAGCATTTTTTTGTTTGGTTCTGCAGCATTTTTTTGTTTCCCCAACTTTTCAGTCCAAGTGTTACATGAACAAAAAAAAATTGTTGGCCCAAACTGAGAAAACTTAGGCAAAAATTCTGTCAATTTAAAATGATGTGTTCTCAACTTACGCTCATTCAACTATATATTATTATTTTTGCATCTTAACTAAAAAATGCTGTCAAACTGATTACACAAACAGTGGTTTTAACATACAATGTTTTCAACTTACATATTTGACACACATTGACATACATGATTACATTGTGCATGTTCATTTATACAGAAATATTATTCATCATGTCCTCCCCTAGGATTTGAACTCACAACCTCTTGGTTCATGGGATTCCAATTTTCCTGCTACGCCACCACGTCGTTGTCAATTATCAGTTAATCTGAGTATTCTCTCATCCTTGATTTGATTTATTCATTTCCGAAATGTTTGGTTTTCTGTTTTAATGTTACTTCTTAATAAAATCATTTTTCTCGAGTGTACTTTTATCAGAGCTGAGATTCACTTTGAGATGCAAATTCCCGGTGAGGACATGTGGAATAGTAATTACTGTARAAATAAACTGTAATCATGTACTGTATGTCAACATGTGTCAAATATTTAAGTTGAAAATATTGTATGTTAAAACTACTGTGTGTGTATGTAACTAGTTGGAGACAACAATTGTTAATTTTTTTCAGGTAATACTTGCACCCAAAAGTTGAGTAAAGAAAGAACAAAGGCTGTGGAACTAGTTACTTAATAATAATTATTTGAAATAACTTTTTATTTTACAGTGTTGTTAAACCAACAGAGAGGGAGAGAGAGATAAATTACATCTAAGGCTGTTTGATTGAGCCTTGCACCTCTTTTTCATGCAGCGTGTTGCTTGATACAGTAGCCTGCTTGATACAGTAGCCTGTCTCCTACTGGGACCTGCTCACACCACATGTGCTCTGTATCTATCGAGCACCATACCAGTGGCTGTGTTCACTAAGAACATGCCAGAAGGAATAACCCAATAATGGCAGACATAAAATCTATCCATGGGAACCTCAAAGACTGGACTAAATTGAATCAAAATATCTGTGCTTAGTAAGTCTCTTTAGATAATTAACCCAGTGATATGCAGAGTACTTTTCCTTCTCGGCTGTACATTTGTCAAAAAGGGGAAAAAATWGTTTTTGCAGAAAAGTGCACATTTGGCAGCCATCGTGTCAGCTCTTCAGTTTGAAGGCAAGTTGAGACGAGGATACAACAGAGCTTATCTTATGCTCTGAGACAGAGGGAGGCCTGGGGTATAGATATCCTGCAAATGGAAGCAGCATTATTAATATCATGGTGTGTGTACGTCATTACTGTAATCTGACTTTTAAGGCAGGGTTCATTTCTCCAGAGATCATACTCCAGTGACACAAACCAGTGTGTTGTGACGTTTCCCATATCTTCCTTAAGACATGGCCATTCATTTTCAAGTGTATGCCTGTCACTATCTTATTTAGAAAGATTAGATTAAAGGGGCAGTGCAACCAAAAACACAATTTCCCAGTTTATTAGGTACACCCATCTAGTACTGGGTCAGACCCCCTTTGCCTACAGAACAGCTTGAATTATTTGGGGCATGGAAATGTCGCTCAATTGGTATAAAGGGACCTAACGCAATGCCAGAAAAACATTCCGCACACCATTACAACACCGCCACCAGCCTGTACCGTTGACACCGGGAAGGATGGGGCCATGGATTCTGACTGCTTACGCCAAATCCTGACTCTGCCACCAGCATGAAGCAAAAGGAACAAGGATTTGTTAGACCAGGCAATGTTTTTCCACTCCTTAATTYTCCAGCGTTGGTGATTGCGTGCCCACTGGAGCGGACTTGTTTTTAGCTAATAGAAGTGAAACTCGATGTGGTCGTCTGCTGCAATAGCCCATCCGTGGCAAGGACCGACGAGTCGTGAGTTCCGAGACGCTGTTCTGCACGCCACTGTTGTACTGCGCCGTTATTTTCTTTTTTTGTGGCCCACCTGTTAGCTTGCACGATTCTTGCCATTCTCTTTCCAGCTCTCATCAACGAGCTGTTTTCGCCCACAGGACAGCCGCTGARTGGATGTTTTTTGCACCATTCGCAACATTCTCGGGATAACCCTAGACACTGTCGTGCGTGAAAACCCCAGGAGGCTGGCCGTTTCTGAGATTCGGGAACTGGCATGCCTGGCACAGACCGTTTTGCCCATTTTAACGTTCAGTCAAACAGTAACTGAATGCCTCAATGCCTGTCTGCCTGCTATATAGTAGYCCACGGCCACGTGYCTCACTGTCTGTTGGAGCAAACCATTTTCGTGAATGGGGTGGTGTTAGGAAATGTGTTAATAATAACTAAAACAATTTCTAGATTTAGATAAAACTATAACTAATTGAACTCTGCACGCCTAGTGAAAGAGATTTGTGCTGTGGGTTATAAAGTAAGCAAAAAGGGTCGTTAAACTATGGTTGAACTGACCCAACTTAGCCCTGAGATGTTTAGATAAGGCAGTYAGTAACTTTTTAGGTCTTCCATTATCTTGAGTTGTCTGCTAAAGTGGTAATAAATTATAGTGAGCCTTCAGGAGAATAAATGATATTGTGTGTCATGTGTGTMRGCTGGGGAGTTGGAATGAACTTTTGAACCTGTTTTATATTGGTCAAGAGGAGGAGATTTATTCTGTAAACCAATGACGTCATATCTTGTATATAAACTGTTGTTTATGGTCAAATGGGAGCGTGCTCCGAGAATAAATACTATTATCTAATTTTAATAAGACTGTATCCTGTCTATTTTATGTTAATAAGTATCTTACAAATTCTTATAAATAGACAGATTGATTTTAATTAATGAGTACATAGAGGAATCATTTAATTCCTTTAACAGGTTGTGTATCTAATAAACTGGTTAGAATAATACTGTGAAATTGTGAAAATTATGATAATATCCTTTTAGTGTAAGAGCTGTTTGAAAAGACCACCTGATATTTCAGCTAATTTAGCATGGTAAGGGTTTTGGACCGCAAGGCGGGATAAGTGAATCTCTCTGCCAATAACAGCTAGTTTTCAGGTTGCATATCCCTCCTATTAGGCCCCTCACTCAGACCGCTCCCAGACATTCCTTTTTGATAAAAATCTATTTTTGTTCCTTTTTGACTATTTTAATTGAAAACAATCTAAGGTACTTCATTGTTACAGAGAAAATATTTGATATTGACATAAAAACAGCTGCAGTGGACCTTTAAGAATACTTGGTTTTAAAAAGGCTGATTTCCACTGAACATTAGCATTATCATAGGATGATGTTGGTAAGCAAGTGAATGTGCAAATCCAATGTGCAAAAATGTTCTAGAACAAAATAACTAAACTTCTAAATGCTTTTGCATGGTGCAGCACATGAGACTTCAGACTCTGTGGTGTTTTTTTATGACTACACAGTAAAACAACGGTAGTTGAAATCACAGTGTTGAAAAAAAATGTGGGTTAAATTGACTCTACTGGGAGTTATCTTAACCGTCAAGAGAGTGATACTCTTCCTGGAGTTAGTGTTGATAACTGGCAGGGCCGGCTCTAGCCTTTTGTGGGGCCTAGGTGAGATTTGGTTGGGAGGCCCCCCAATTCTACTAATTTTGCCATGGGGCAGAGAGAATTTCCTTCAATTCTACACATTTCACCAGGTCGGTATTCGGCCATAATTACTACAAGTTTAGATAACTGGCTAGACTAACTTACCAATCTAAAAATTGTTAACTGACATGGTTAATTGAGTGACTGTCAGTGATTGATAAAACAAGAGAAAAACTGCTGATGCACAACCAAATGTCGAACTTACACCTTATGCATTCTACTATTCTAACTCTCAACAGTAACTTGAGACCCCCACTGAGTTCCTAAAATAAAAAGGGGGTCCTAAGTGACTGCTTATGCCTGGAGCCGGCTCTGATTGGGAGTCCCATAGGGCGGCGCACAATTGGCCCAGCGTCGTCCTGGTTAGGGTTTGACCGGGTTAGGGTTTGACCGGGCCTGAGTTACTGCCTGTACTCAGGCCCTGAAGCAAGGATATGCAATATATTTATTTTTATTTTTTATTTTTTTCACCTTTATTTAACCAGGTAGGCAAGTTGAGAACAAGTTCTCATTTACAATTTCGTCCTGGCCAAGATAAGCAAAGCAGTTCGACACATACAACAACACAGAGTTACATATGGAGTAAAGCAAACATACAGTCAATAATACAGTAGAAAAATAAGTCTATATACAATGTGAGCAAATGAGGTGAGATAAGGGAGGTAAAGGCAAAAAAGGCCATGGTGGCGAAGTAAATACAATATAGCAAGTAAAACACTGGAATGGTTAATTTGCAGTGGAAGAATGTGCAAAGTAGTGATAGAAATAATGGGGTGCAAAGGAGCAAAATAATAAATACAGTA